>NC_079195.1:77816957-78117615 GCF_029499605.1 Hyla sarda | reverse complement strand
ACAGAATTTCAGGCGCAATGCGCCCGAAAATGGCGCACGACCCGACATAACATGTCGGGTTTGCAATAGTAAATGAGGGCCAATGTGTTATTCTAGGAACACACTATTAATAGAGAATTATTCTGAATGTTCTTGCATAATAAGGAAGATTCATCAAAGAGTAATACAACCTGTACCTGTACCTTGCTAAAATTTCTGACACAGGATAGCAACATGTAAAACACTTCGATCACCAGAAATCAAAATGTCTGATACCCCTAGCTTTACTGCAATAAAGGGCAAAAACCTGACCTAAAAGCAAAGCTGATGAGGGTAAAATGACAGATTGGTCAGCTTAGTACATTGGCCTCTTTATTTCAGAGATTAGTGGGAGTCTCAGCATCCAGACTCCGAAACATGAAAACCTCCACCATCTCTAAAGCTTCATAATAGATAACCCCTTAAGGACCCGGCCATTTTTTGAACATCTGACCACTGTCACTTCAAGCATTAATAACTCTGGGATGCTTTTACCTTTCATTCTGATTCCGAGAGTCTTTTCGTGACATATTCTACTTTATGTTAGTGGTAAAATGTTGTCTACTTGTATAATTTCATGGTGAAAAATTCCAAAATTTGATGAAAAAATTGAAAATTTTGCATTTTTTTTTTAACTTTGAAGCTCTCTGCTTATAAGGAAAATGGACATTCCAAATAAATGATATATTGATTCACATATACAATATGTCTAATTTATGACTGCATCATAAAGTTTACATGTTTTTAATTTTGGAAGACATCAGAGGGCTTCAAAGTTCAGCAGCAATTTTCAAATTTTTCACAAAATTTTCTAAATCGGAATTTTTCAGAGACCAGTTCAGTTTTGAAGTGGATTTGAAGGGCCTTCATATTAGAAATACCCCACAAATGACCCCATTATAAAAACTGCACCCCTCAAAGTATTCAAAATTACATTCAGTAAGTGTGTTAACCCTTTAGGTGTTTCACAGGAATAGCAGCAAAGTGAAGATGAAAATTCAAAATCTTCATTTTTTACACTCGCATGTTCTTGTAGACCCAGTTTTTGAATTTTTACAAGTGGTAATAGGAGAAAAAGCCCCCAAAATGTGTAGCCCAATTTCTCTCGAGTAAAGAAATACCTCATATGTGTATGTCAAGTGTTCGGCGGGCGCTGTAGAGGGCTCAGAAGGGAAGGAACGACAATGGGATTTTGGAGAGTGAATTTTTCTGAAATGGTTTTTGGGGGGCATGTCACATTTAGAAAGCCCCTATTGTGCCACAACAGCAGAAAACCCCACATGGCATACCATTTTGGAAACTACACCACTCAAGGCACGTAACAAGGGGTCCAGTTAGCCTTAACACCCCACAGGTGTTTGACAACTTTTCGTTAAAATCGGATGTGTAAATTTTACATTTTTACAAGGGGTAATAGGAGAAAATGACCCCCAAAATGTGTAACCCCATTTCTTCTGAGTATGGAAATACCCAATGTTAGGATGTAAAATGCTCTGCTGGTGAACTACAATGCTCAGAAGAGGAGTGCCATTGAGCTTTTGGAAAGTGAATTCGTTTGGAATGGTAGTCAGGGGCCATGTGCGTTTACAAAGCCCCCCGTGGTGCCAGAACAGTGGACCCCCCACATGTGACCCCATTTTGGAAACTACACCCCTCACAAAATTTAATAAGGGGTGCAGTGAGTATTTACACCACACTGGCGTTTGACAGATCTTTGGAACAGTGGGCTGTGCAAATGAAAAATTTAATTTTTCATTTTTACGGACCACTATTCCAAAAATCTGTCAGACACCTGTGGGGCTTAAATTCTCACTGTACCCCTTATTACATTACGTGAGGGGTGTAGTTTCCAAAATGGGGTCACATGTGTCGGGGGTCCATTGTTCTGGCACTATGGGGGCTTTGTAAATACATGTGGCCTTCAATTCCGGACAAATTTCCTCTTCAAAATCCCAATGGCGCTCCTTCTCTTCTGAGCATTGTAGTTCGCCCGCAGTGCACTTTAAATTCACATATGGGGTATGTTCTTACTCAGAAGAGATGGGGGTTACAAATTTAGGGGGCTTTTTTCCTATTTTCCCTTGTGAAAATGAAAAATTTAGGGTAACACCAGCATTTTAGTGAAAATGTTTTTTTTTTTTTCATTTTCCCATCCAACTTTAATGAAAATTTGTCAAACACCTGTGGGGTGTTAAGGCTTACTATACCCCTTGTCACGTTCCGTGAGGGGTGTAGTTTCTAAAATGGGGTCACATGTGGGTATTTCTTTTTTTTTGCGTTTGTCAGTACCGCTGTAAAATCAGCCACCCCTGTGCAAATCACCAATTTAGGCCTCAAATGTACATGGTGCGCTCTCATTCCTGAGCCTTGTTGTGCGCCCACAGAGCATTTTATGCCCACATATGGGGTATTTCCGTACTCAGGTGAAATTGAGTTACAAATTTTGGGGGTCTTTTTTTCCTTTTACCGCTTGTGAAAATAATAAGTATGGGGCAACACCAGCATGTTAGTGTAAAAAAATTTAAACGTTTACACTAACAGGCTGGTGTAGCCCCCAACTTTTCCTTTTCACAAGCGGTAAAAGGAAAAAAGACCCCCAAAATTTGTAGTGCAATTTCTCCCGAGTTCGGAAATACCCCATATATGGCCCTAAACTGTTTCCTTGAAATACGACAGGGCTCCAAAGTGAGAGAGCGCCATGCACATTTGAGGACTAAATTAGGGATTGCATAGGGGTGGACATAGGGGTATTCTACGCCAGTGATTCCCAAACAGGGTGCCTCCAGCTGTTGCAAAACTCCCAGCATGCCTGGACAGTCAGTGGCTGTCCAGAAATGCTGGGAGTTGTTGTTTTGCAACAGCTGGAGGCTCCGTTTTGGAAACACTGCCATACAATACCTTTTAAATTTTTATTGGGGTTGACAGTGTAAGGGGGTGTATATCAAGTGTTTTACCCTTTATTATGTGTTAGTGTAGTGTTTTTAGGGTACTTTCGCACTGTCGAGTTACAGTGAGATTCCCGCTAGGAGTTTGCGCTGCGGCGAAAAATTTGTCGCAGCCCAAACTTGAAGCAGGAAATTTACTGTAAACCTGCCCGTGTGACTGTACCCAGTACATTCACATGGGGGGGGGGGGGGGGGGCAAACCTCCAGCTGTTTCAAAACTACAACTCCCAGCATGTACTGACAGACTGTGCATGCTGGGAGTTGTAGTTTTGCAACAGCTGGAGGCACACTGGTTGGAAAACCTTCAGTTAGGTTCTGTTACCTAACTCAGTATTTTCCAACCAGTGTGCCTCCAGCTGTTGCAAAACTACAACTCCCAGCATGTACTAATCACCGAAGGGCATGCTGGGAGATGTAGTTATGCAACAGCTGGAGGTACCCAACTACAACTGCCAGCATGCCGAGACAGCTGTTTACAACATCTGGAGGGCTACAGTTTTTAGACCAGTGCACAGTGATCTCCAAACTGTGGACCTCCAGATGTTGCAAAACTACAACTCCCAGCATGCCCAGACAACAAACAGCTATGTGGGCATGCTAGGAGTTGTAGTTTTGCAAGATCTGTAGGGATATAGTTTAGAGACCACTGTATAGTGGTCTCAAACTGAAGCCCTCCAGCTGTTGCAAAACTACATATTCCAGCATGCCCAAACAGCTGTCTGGGCATGCTGGGAGTTTTAGTTTTGCAACATCTGGAGGGCTACAGTTTAGAGACCACAGTCTCAGACTGTAGCCCTCCAGATCAACTTTCCGGTTTCCATAGGATCCCGGGAGCCATCCTCTTCAGACGCACGTCACACCGCCCGCCAATCACCGTCGCCGCAGCCTCCGGATCGGTAAGTGGACGTCGGCGCCCGGTCCCCTTCCATTCCTCATTCTGCCCCGCCTATTGTGGGTGGGCAGGACGGGGAAAAAGAAAGTTAACCCCCCCCTGCCCCTGATCTGCTATTGGTCGTCGGCCCCAGTCCGGTCTCCGCGCGGCGGAAATTCCCCTTAAGTACCAGGACGTCAAGGCGTATCCATTCGCCCTAGGTCCTTAAGTGGTTAAAGGGGTACTCCGTTGGAAAACTTTTTTTTTTTTTAAATCAACTGGTACCAGAAAGTTTAACAGATTTCTAAATTATTTCTATTAAAAAATCTTAATCCTTCCAGTACTTATTAGCTGCTGAATACTACAGAGGAAATTATTTCTTTTTTGAACACAGAGCTCTCTGCTGACATCATGACCACCGTGCTCTCTGCTGACACCTCTGTCCATTTTAAGAACTGTCCAGAGTAGGAGAAAATCCCCATAGAAAACATATGCTGCTCTGGACAGTTCCTAAAATGGACAGAGATGTCAGCAGAGAGCACTGTTTTACAAAAAGAAAAGAATTTCCTCCTTAGTATTCAGCAGCTAATAAGTACTGGAAGTATTAAGATTTTTTTTTTATAGAAGGAATTTACAAATCTGTTTAACTTTCTGGCACCAGTTGATAAAAAAAAAAAATTATAATTAAATGGGCACTTTCAGATACAAAAACCTTTGATATGTTGTAAAGCATGCAAAACCAATAGGTTTTGCAATTGCTTTCATTAGAAAATTTTCAGTATTTCATACTGAAAAAGCCAGTCAAACAACTGCCCCACCCCCCCCCCCCCTGCCTGTTTGGATACGTGGGAAGCCTATCAGGCTGAATTTGTGGGAGGGGCTTTGGCTATTTAACATCCATCGGCCCCTCCCTCTGGGCGTATGCTGGGTTGGCGAAATTGCGGGGGTTCTTTCGTTGCGTACGCTGGGTCAGGTGTGTGGTGGTGCAGGTAAGTGCCGGGTGACCGGCAGGTTTCTTTACTGGGGCCCTGGTCTGTTGCTATTGCTCCCCTCGTTTGGCGGGCAGGCTCCGGCACCCAGCGTGTTATGTAGGCGGCGGTCCGTCGGTGCAGCGCATGCCCGGGCTGGCCGCAGCGTACACGGTCTCTGAGTCCAGCGGCAGCTGGCGGCATGGCAAGCGCGGGGAGACGCGACCCACGTGGGTCTCCCTGTGCCGGCGTCTCACGTGCAACACGGGGCTCTGAACGGGCGGAGTCACAGCATGCCAGTGAGCCGACGGTATAGCTCCACGGATGGCCAGCAGGTGGCGCTGGAAAAAAAAAAAAAAAAAAAAATGTGTGTGTGTGTGTGTGAGGAAATGTTAGGCTTACAGAGAGTATTGGTACCATACAGTAATAGGGGCTGGCTCATGGTGCACCGGTGTCAGGCCACGGTTCCTGACACATGCACTATCGCAGACAAGGGGCAGCTTGTAAAGTTTATAATACGATAATTCATATCACTGTGGCTCGGTTTAGGGGGGGGGTGGTCATGCATATCGGGGTAACGGGTCAGAAGCGTGGGGTTGGGGTAGTTTCAGGCATAGGGGGGGGGGTAAGGGGGGGTCAGCATGTATGGGGTCAGAGGTAGTAGGTGGCGCGTAAACCATATGGTTAGTACACTGTTAGTTTCTCTTGCAGTTTAGGTGGGCTGTATCCAGTTAGGTGGTCGTTACGTTCCTGGTTATTTGCAAATTCGGCTACGGTCAGTACCAACCGTACGGCGGTTGTTCATGTTATTCATTCACGTTTCACGGTGGTCATCACTTTCGCTAGCAGACGCTAGTTCACGTCATTTCAGTCAAATGCTTAAATACTCCTGTTACATTAGTTAATGTTACGCACTACCGCTGTTACACATAGGCCCTGAATCACTGTATATCTGACTCGACACGTCAGATAGGGTTCAAGGCGTCATGGTTACTGTCACGCATACAGAGCATTTCGTTTACATGGGTAGTGGTCACTGCGATCTTGACTCTTCTTCAAGGGTGACCACTCGCCTGCGGTGGTTGCTGACACGTCTTCAGAGCCATCGCTAGTTAGTTAGAAACGGTGCACACTGTAATCTTGACTCGCAGTCAGGATGTGTTCACGGTTTAATAATTCATGACTATACGCGTCATGCACACATTCTCGGTCAGACACACGGTCAGGCCTCGTTTCAAACTATTCAGGTGGTACTCTGGGGTCGCACTGGCACTACGGTCAGCACTCTTGGGTTCGGCCACATTTCACGGGCAGTCTGCAGCTGTAAGCTAACATCAAGTATGTATTCGGTTGTTTGCAGGGTTACAGTCGATTTGCTGTTCGTTCAGACGTCTTACTGTTGTGTTACAGTGGTGGTAAGGTCAGTCAGTACTCAGCGAGGGGGGTACACGTTTCTCATATCTGGTGACTCACGATTACCGTTTTGTTTCCCCGGCACCCGTTACGGCCCGGACAGGTCATGTCTCACGTGTCAGACATAGAGGACCCGATGTCCATCCCTGATACACCAGCTAGAAGCTCCGTGCGAGGGACGCCCTCCTCTGCAGCTTACAGGGCTTGGACGATCCCCAAATTGATGGAGGAGTTGCGCAAGAGAGCAATTCCATTTCCAGCAACCGCCCGAAAAGCAGAGTTGTACAAACTCCTCATAGCGGATCAGGGGGCTGGCGACAGTCAGGAGGGGACCTCGAGCCAGTCCACCCTCTCTGAACTGCATGCAATGATGACTTCCATGTTGGGCAGGCTGGATTCTCTGGAGAGAAGGGGCATTCAGGGGCCTCCAGCTCCAGCAGCATTGCAGGCGCCAACGCCTACACAGATGTCTGCCCCTGTTCCGGTAGGCAACCCAGGTAGGCGCTCTGGGCCACCAAGGGTGTCACCAGTCCATTTTGTCCCAGCGGCCCTGAGAAAAGACATACTGGAAGGGAAGGACATCAATTTGGCGGCCCTGTTGCTATCTGCCTTTGACGTTGAGGACACTAGAACGGTAGCATGCGCTGACTTATCTGTTGTCCTTAAGAGTAAGGACACCAGGCTGAAACGGAAGCTAAATATCCACGAGTTTGTGATTGCCTTCAGCAAATACAGGGAGGTGATATGCTCAGCCAGGCCGGAGCGCAGAGAGGAGCTCGACCTGTATTTGCTGAGGGTTACGGAATACGCTTACAAATACGGTGGTACCCATTTCTACGATTATCATAGAAGTTTCTCAGCCATGGCAGCGGCGGCCTTCAGCCAAGATGGGTATCTCACAGACTGGAGCATCGAAGATTCACAGATGTTCTGCAGCCACTTCGCAAATCTCAAATTCCCCGCATGTGCCGCCTGTCAATCAATCACGCATACTACGGCGTGGTGTGTAGGGCTGGCTCAACAGGGCGAGCAGGGCACTATCAGACCGTCCACTTCCACGGACAGTTTCAGCAGGTCCGCACCTGCCGTGGATAAGTTGGGCCGTCCAGTACACTACCTCGGAGGCTCACAAATTTGTAACAACTATAACATGTCTTCGTGCAACTTCAGCAATTGCAGGTTATTACACGTCTGCTTCTATTGCTTCAGGGCACATCCGGGCTCTGCATGTAGGCAGAAAGGGCCAGCATGACTAGGCGGGGTACGTACCCCAGTCCTGGCCGCTCTGCTCGCGGATCACCCGGACCCAGATTGGGTCCAATGGTTGATTAATAGTTTTGATAGAGGCTTCCACGCCGGCATGGTCACACTGCCGCAGGCCACATTTGAATGCGACAATCTGTTGTCTGCCGTAAACGATCCCGCTGTTGTCACTGAATTAATAAATGCTGAGCTAATGAAAGGTTATATGATTGGCCCCTTGTTAGTTTCTCCATTCAGGTCTTGGAGGGTCAGTCCGGTAGGGGTGGTAACAGGCAAGTTCAATGGGAAAAAGAGACTGATATTTGACTTGTCGGCTCCTCATGGGTCACGTATTCCCAGTATCAACTCTCTCATTCCATCCGAGGAGTTTAGCATGCATTATTCTTCCATAGACCAGGCTATTCAGGTCATCTTGGCGCTCGGCCCAGGGACTTGGATGGCGAAGGCGGATATCACTGACGCCTTCAAGTTGCTGCCATTGCACAGGGACCAGTGGCAATGGTTTGGGCTCAAATGGCAAGGGGCATATTACTTTGCTTCCAAGTTGACGTTCGGATGCAAGAGCAGCCCGTGGCTGTTTGACCAACTGGCCCAGGCATTGCACTGGCTGCTGGTTAATGTCTCTGGATGCAGCCAGGTCATCCATTACTTGGATGACTTTCTTCTGCTCAGTCGCCCGAGGGAAGAGCCGGACCAGTTGGTCAGATTGCTAAAACTGTTCACTGATATTGGGGTGCCAGTGTCTCCCAAGAAAACGGTCGGTCCAACTAAGTGTCTCACCTTTCTGGGAGTAATCCTAGATTCAGTCGCAATGCAAGTCAGCTTGCCCACTGACAAACTCAACCGTATCAGAGACACTATTCATAAGTACACGGTCTCCCAGGTCACGTCCAAGGGCGAGTTGCAGAGCTTGCTGGGAATGCTGGCATTTGCTATGCGAGCAATCCCGCAGGGTAGAGCGTTTGTATCCAGAATATTGTCTTTGCTGCATGGTGTCCCTCATCAACACAGTAGGGTTTGGTTAGATTGCCAAGCCCTGGCTGACCTGAACATGTGGGATAGGTTCATGGCACAATGGAATGGGACGGCCATGTTTGTCCCGCCAGCCTCCGAGTTGTCCCCCAAGATCTGCACCGACGCGTCATCTTCCATCGGTTATGGTGCAGTGTGGGGCAGCAGGTGGATGGCGGGCCAATGGTCCAAGCAGGTAATGGCTCTGGCAGGCTTCAGCAGCACCTCGGCACTCTTTGAGGTTTTCCCCATTGTAGCAGCTGCAGTGACATGGGGCGACAAATGGTCAGGGCAGACGGTGGAGTTTCAGTGTGACAATCAGGCGACAGTTGCCATAGTCAACAAGGGCAGTTCCGGGCATGCTACCGTCATGTCATTCATGCGCAGACTAGTCTGGGTATCCTTACAATACAACTTCAATTTTGTAGCCAGACACATACCGGGGGTAGACAACACGGCCGCAGATGCTCTGTCCAGGGCTAATTTCCATCTCTTTTCACAGGTGGCTCCGCAAGCAGACGCAGTAGGAACACAACCCCCTTGCCTGGCACAATCAATCTTGGACTGAACCATTACACACAGGTGGCCCGGGAGTTAATGTCGGACGCCTTAGCCCCCAATACCAGGAAGGCCTATCATGCGGCACACGACACCTTCAGGGCATATCTGTCGCAGCATAGCATCCCCTTTTCTTACGACACCACTATCATTCTATCTTTCATCGGTTTCTGCCACTCTTCTCTGCACCTGTCTCATAGCACTATCAAATCTTACCTTTCGGGCATTCAGCATTTCATTTCTTTATCCCACCCAGACAGGCTATCTATCTTATCATCTCAGGCTGTCAAGGCTGCGCTCAGAGGGGTGGTGGCTCGTAGCGCCTCAACGCCAACTCTCAGGAAACCGATCAGCGGCGAGCTGTTCCGAGCCATGTCTGACGCATTAGCCAATAACCCGTTTGGCTTCGAGCGCAGTCTGATAATCAAATCTGCCATTTATCTAGCCTTCTATGGCTTCCTCCGGCCGGGTGAATTTTCATGTGTCAGGCGGGGAGCGACACATCCACAGAAGGCTCATTTAAGGTGGCAGGGTTCTTGGTTCGAAGTTTCACTGTCTGTCACAAAAACTTGTAGGTGGGGGGCGGTGGTTAAGTATTTTCCTTCAGGCAATAACTGGTGCCCGGTGGCAGTGTTGGCACAACTGGTTGAGTTCCTCCATGATAAGCCTCCGGAGTCGCCACTGTTGCCTTTCGGTGGAGGTGCTCTTACCACTTCTCTTTTCACATCACATGTCCGCACGCTGCTTGGTAATTTAGGACACAACCCCAGAGAGTTCTCAGGTCACTCATTCCGCATAGGAGCAGCATCGGCGGCCTCCAGGCACAAAGTGCCTGTACATGTCATCCAGAAGTTGGGGAGGTGGCGGTCTGATGCATATACCACTTATGTCCCAGATCCCTCAAGGGAAATGGCAGAGGCATTTCAATTTTTGGCACTATAAATAAATGATACTTAATTACCCTAACTGGTGGTGTATTTTTGCCCTCTATAGGCTGACCCTCGACGCGGTTTTCAGGCACACCTCAACCGCTGTTCTATGTTACAAGCAGAGTTTTGGGTTTAGGTCTTGGTAAATCTAGTTTCTTGCAGGTGGCCTTGGCAGGAGATAACAGGTAAGCCCATGCACGGTTCAAAGTCCTGACCACAAGTGGGAAGCCTATCAGGCTGAATTTGTGGGAGGGGCTTTGGCTATTTAACATCCATCGGCCCCTCCCTCTGGGCGTATGCTGGGTTGGCGAAACCCACCCTCCTCACCCTTTTCTTCATCACCATACATAAGGGAATGCCCTCTATAGGCTGACCCTCGACGCGGTTTTCAGGCACACCTCAACCGCTGTTCTATGTTACAAGCAGAGTTTTGGGTTTAGGTCTTGGTAAATCTAGTTTCTTGCAGGTGGCCTTGGCAGGAGATAACAGGTAAGCCCATGCACGGTTCAAAGTCCTGACCACAAATACCAGTACTGCTGTGTCCATGCATCATCACCTATGTCATGGACACACTTCCTTGATTGACAGCTGTGAGCAGAGGGCTCAGAGCTGGAGGAAAAATCCTCCCACTGTCAGCGAGGACAAGCTGGGAGTTGTAGTTTTGCTAATGCTAGGGGAGATGTGAGCAGACAGCAAACTGAGGGAGGGGGCGGAGACCTGAACAGTGAGGCCACACCCCTCCCTTTGAGAGGAATTCTGACTAGTGAGCTCAAATAAAAGTGTAATAAAAAAATAAAGGTGCTAGACACATAAAAAAAATAGATGTACATGGTCAGGATTAAGTACTGAGTGATATATTTAAAAAAAAGTGTTGCATCTGACGGGTACACTTTAAAAAGATGAGAGAGGCCTGTAATTTTCAGCATAGGTATACCTCAACTATGAGAGACATAATGAGAAAAAAAAATCCATAAAATCACATTGTTCTTTTTAAATAATTTATTTGCAAATTATGGTGCAAAATAAATATTTGGTCACCTACAAACAATCAAGATTTCTGGCTCTCAGAGACCTGTAACTTCTTCTTTAAGAGTCTCCTCTGTCCTCCTCTCATTACCTATATTAATGGCACCTGTTTGAACTTATCTGTATAAAAGACACCTACCTGTCCACAACCTCAAACAGTCCCCCTCAAAACTCTACTATGGCCAAGACCAAAGATCTGTCGAAGGACACCAGAAACAAAATTGTAGACCTTCACCAAGCTGGGAAGACTGAATGTGCAATAGGCAAGCAGCTTGGTGTGAAGAAATCAATTGTGGGAGCCATTATCAGAAAATGGAAGACATACAAGACCACTGATGATCTCCCTCGATCTGGGGCTCCATGCAAGATCTCACCCTCCCTGTGGTGTCAAAATGTTCACAATAATGGTGAGCAAAAATCCCAGAACCACACGGGGGGGGGGGGGGTTGGGCCTAATGAATGACCTTCAGAGAGCTGGGACCAAAGTAACAAAGGCTATCGTCAGTAACACACTATGCCACCAGGGACTCAAATCATGCAGTGCCAGATGTGTTCCCCTGCTTAAGCCAGTACATGTCCTGGCCTGTCTAAAGTTTGCTAGAGAGCATTTGAATGATCCAGAAGAGGATTGGGAGAATATCATATGGTCAGATGAAACCAAAGTAGAACTTTTTGGTAAAAACTACATTCGTGATTGGAGGAGAAAGAATGCTAAGTTGCATCCAAAAAGAAAAGAAAGAGTGCTCCATAGTGTAAAACCGCCGGTCTGGGGTCCAATAAACATGGATTTTTTTTTCTCATGATGTGCCCCATAGTTGAGGTATACCTATAATGAAAATTACAGGCCTCTCTCATCTTTTTAAGTGGGAGAACTTGCACAATTGGTGGCTGACTAAATACTTTTTTGCCCCACTGTATCACTTATTCAAAACCGCAGTCCTGTTCCAGGCATACCCATTGTATTAGTCTCAATTGCTAGTAGCCGGCATTACGCAATGGAGGCAGGACCCAGTATACCCACCACGCCCATTGTGCAAAGCCGACTATTAGCAATGAAGGCTAGTACAACGGGTATTACTGAAACCAGACCGCATATCCAGGTAAGTGATACCTCATTGTAACCCAGTTCACCTGCTCTATAACCCTGTGTATTGAGCTTAGTGCAGGTGAACAGGATGTTAGTTTCCCTTAAATCTCAGTACAAATACACTTGTTCTATGGAGGCCTTAGAGTTTGTTAAAGATCAATACTGAACAAACAGCAGCATGAAGACCAAGGAGCTCACCAAACAGCTCAGGGATAAAGTTATGGAGAAGCACAAAGCAGAGTTACGTTATAAAAAAAAAATCCCAAGCTTTGACCATCCCACCAAGCATCATAAAATTCATCATCAGAAATTGGAAAGAATATTTCACAATACAAAACCTACCAACATAAGGCTGTCCACTCAAACTGACAATCCAGGCGAATAGAAAATTCATCAGAAAAGCAACCAAGAGGCCCAGGTGGGAGAATTTATCCACAGGACAACTATTAGTCATGTACTTCATAAATCTGGCCGAGCCACAAGAAATCCCGTTGGCTGTCCGGGCATGCTGGGAATTTTAGTTTTGCAACAGCTGGAAACACTGTTTGGAAAACACTGGTCTAGAATAAGGTTGACAAGTAAGGGTTCATTCATATTACCGTCTGTACCTGTATTCTCATGCCCGTTATTAAATCCGTTATTGACATGTTCGTATGGCTTGCAAATGGCTGTAAATGAATCCCATTGATATCAATGGGATTTTTTTTTTTACAATCCTTTGCAAGCCGTTTGCACCTATTTGCACATATTTTTGATGGAAAAAAAGACGGTGCATGCAGTATTTATTTCCCATCAGAAATAATGGAATAGAAATGGATATTATAAATTTAACATTGAAGTCTATGGATAATGGATGAGCCTTTAATGCCTCGGTTTGCACCCGTTTTTTCTAATCTGTTTTTGATCTGTTAATACCTCTGAGCATGCTCAGAAGAGGAGTGAGGAACCAGGAAGTAGCCGCACAAAAATAAAAATGGAAAATAAACGGATTAAAAACTGATGCAACAGGATGCCACTTAATGGCATCCTTTTGCATCAGTTAACATCCATTTGTTAGTATGGTCCGTTTAGCAGCAGTGATGGGAGAATAGCAGGACGGGAGACAACAGCCATGTGAACCTAGCCAAACACATATACTAAACTGCACCTTGGGCTTTCCTGTCCTGCACCTCACGTTCATAGCAGTTATAGAGAGATATGATGGAGTATTCTTAGTAACAAGTGACAAGTTTAGGTAAACACCATGAAGCTGAAGAGGAGGAGGCGGTGAATCTAGCTGGAGAAGAGCTATCGCTTCCCTATCTTGTGAACAGGAAAGCTGATGAGTAGACATTCTCCTCCAGGCCAATTCCCCAAGACAAAATCAAACTCTAAAACTAGAACAATATGTGCTGAGATGTATGTAAACTACACGTATTTATCCCTTAAAGGAGTTCTCCAACTGAAATCTTTTATCCCCCGCTGTGCCCGGGCTGTAAAACTATACATAATAACCTTTCACTTACCTGCCTACGATCCCCCGTTGTTCCGATATCGCCGCCCGTGCTCCGCTCCCGGTCTCTTCCTCTTCCTGTGGGTCGGTGACTTCACTCTGCGCTCAGCCTATCAGCGGCCATGACGAGACATTGCTGCGGGCGCTGATAGGCTGAGCGCAGAGTGAAGTCACCGACCCGCAGGAAGTGGAAGAGACCGGGAGCGGAGAACGGGACAGCGATATCAGAACAACGGGGGATCGTAGGCAGGTAAGTGAAAGGTTATTATGTATAGTTTTACAGCCCAGGCACAGTGGGAGTTAAAAGTTTTAGCTTAGAGAACTCCTTTAACTTATGTACCAGAATGGCATAATTTATTGGTATTTCCCTGACCGATCCAGATGTAGAAGAGCTCAATTTGTCATTTGAACGGGTACTCCAGTGGAAAACAATTGTTTTTAAAATCGACTGGTGAAACAGATTTGTAAATGACTTCTATTAAAAAAAAATCTTAATCCTTCCAGTACTTATCAGCTACTGTAATCTCCAGAGGAAGTTGTGTAGTTTTTTTCCAGTCTGGCTACAGTGCTCTCTGCTGACACTTCTGAGGAAGGGGAAGCATAAAGGGGGTATCTTATCCACAGGATAGGCCAGTTGATCGGTGCAGCTCTGGAGATAAACAATGTACGAGAGCCTGAAGTTTTGGCGGTGGTGATGGGTAACTGCAGAGCAGCTCCCATTTACTTCAATGGTTGGTAACTACTAGGAATTTCATTTCTAACCCTGTCCATAAGACTACCAAGGATAAAATTTATTAACCGCTAAGTCACCCTAGACTGCCAGAAATATTTACTCTTACTAACCAATGCAAGACTAGTATATGGAGGGTTACCTCTCTATTATATACCCATAGACCACCTGCTTTAGATAGCCCTAAAGGACCCTTTACTCCCATAAACTATAAAATACCCATATGCCTCATAGAATTACTGCACACATGTATTGAAAACTTTTGCTATAGTCCCCTTATGGTATAAAGTGATGGTAAGATAAAGAGATACTGTAGTGGGGCACCCCGCAATTTGTATGGGGCAGCCCACTTAAGGGCTGGTCCTGGAGGACTCCTGCCAATGGGAACAGTTTTCCTGCTGTGAAAAAAGTGCAGGAACTCCGTTCCCATGTGTTCCTGCAGGACTTGAGCCCTGCCTAAAACTAACTGGCTGTGTTTGCAAATTTGTAAGGAAAAAAAGAAAAGCCCAAAGGATCGAGCCTCACGTGTTACCCGAAACAAAGGGGTCTCCTAAAAAGGGGTTTCACAGGTTTTATAAATAAGCCACTGACCTTGAGCATACGGAGAGTATGCCTATCACACAGCAGAATTTCCGCAGCAGGAATTCCAGTGAAGTGAATTGGCTATAAATTCATGCAGAATTCCGTGCAGAAATTCTGCCGTGTGAACATAGCCTAAGGCTGTGTCCACACAACAGAAATTCTGCCTATCTGCATGAATTCTGCATCCGCATTGGTTTGGTGCAGAATGCTGCAGATTTTGAACACATGCGAAATTGGTGCGGAATACGTGTGGAAATGTTCACACAGATGCTACATGATTCTGCATCTCATTACATTACTCTGCAGCCAACCGGGACTCCTGCAGTTCTGCAGTACTATTACTACTACTCCCATCATGGAACAGACTCATTGCCATGACAGTGGCGGATCCAGGGGGGGGGGTAACGGGGCAATTGCCCCCCCCTGAGATTGTTTCCACCCCTCCCGTACTATAGCATGGTGGAGCGGGAGCTGTTAGCTGTTCCGCTACACCAATCCCTAACCTTTGTCACACGCTGGGGTTGCTCCATATATGCAGTCAGTGAGAGTCGCGGGGACGCCATCCACGGCATTACGCCCGGAAATCACGTCCCCGCGGCCCTCACTGGCTGCAAGAATGGAGCGGCCGCAGCGTGTGACAAAGGTGACGAGAGAGAGAGGTGACGGGTGAGAAAGGGGGGGGGGCAAGGCGGGGCAGGGGGTGGAGCAAATTATAAGTGAGAGGGGCAAAAGTGATGGGTGAGAAAGGGGGGGGAAGCTAATTATAAGTGAGAAAGGCAAATGATGAGTGAGGGGCACATGTCAGGGGGGGGATTATATGTGTGGACAAATGACAGGGCCTCCCCTGTCATGTGCCCATATAATGCCCCCCTGTCATGTGCCCCTCATATATAATACCCCATGTCCTGTACCCTGGGGCATTATATGTGAGGGGCACATGTCAGGGGGCATTATACGTGAGAGGCACATGTCAGGGGGTATTATACGTGAGGGGCACATGTCAGGGGGCATTATATAAGGGGGCACATGACTGGGGGCACATGACAGGGGCCCCCCTGTCATGTGCCTATATAATGCACATATAATGCCCTCCTGACATTTGCCGCTTACTTATAATACCCCCTGAAATGTGCCCCTCACATATAATACCCCCTGTCCTGTGCCCCTCATATATAATGCCCCCCTGTCATGTGCCCCCACATATAATGCCCCCTGTCATGTGCCCCCACATATAATGCCCCCTGAAATGTGCCCCTCACATATAATGCCCCCCTGTTATGTGCCCCTCACATATAATGCCCCCTATCCTGCCGCCTCAGGGGGCATTATATGTGAGAGGCACAGGACATGGGGCATTATAAGTCAGGGACATATGTCAGGGGGGCATTATATGTGCATTATATGGGCACATGACAGGGGGGGCTGTCCTGTGCCCCCACATATAATGCAAAATGTCCTATGCCCCCACATATAATGCCCCCTGAGGGGGCAGGACAGGGGGCATTATATCTGAGGGAAACATGACAGGGGCATTATATGTGAGGGGCACAGGACAGAGGGCATTATTTATGTGGGGGGGAGCAGGACGGGTTATAATTATTATATGTGAGGGGCACAGGATGGGGCATTATTACTATATATGAGGGGCACAGAGAGTTTTGCATTTCAGAGGTATAGGCCGGCATTTATCTTTGTAGGTGTAAGTGATGTATTTTTCTACACCTTTTTTTGTGTGTGCTGGTAATGTGTAGGAGCACCACATTTATTAAAAGGTAGCAGACCATGTGATAAATTTTGTGCAGGTCACATTTTCTAAAATTTCACTCTTCACCTACACCAGAAAGCTAAGTCTGGGCTGGTGTAGTTTTAGAGACTTTTCAGTGGCTTTGCGCCTTTTTTGCACCTTTTCACAAAAAGGCGCAGTTCATAAAACCCGTCCATATCATGTGTATTGCCAAAATCAGTGGATTGCAACTGAAGCGCAAAAAAGGCGCAAATAAACCCTGCTTGCGCTTTTTTTTTCACAATTTTTAGACACAAAAAACTGTCTAAAGACAATTATACATGTCGGCCATAGTGTATATTATAAGGAATTTTTGGGGTTGTATGGTTTTTATGGGCCACAATACATTATGGTATTGTATTCAAAGGGTGCATGGCAAGGTTATATTCAGAGAGCACAGTATGTGGTAGTATTATATTCAGAGGGTTCAGTGTGTTGTAGTAATATAATATATTCAGAGGGCTCAGTGTGTTGTAGTATTATTTTCAGAGGTTATGGTGTGTGGCGGTTTTATATAAAGAGGGTACGGTGTGTGGGCGGTATTATATATTCAAAGAATACAGTGTTTGGCAGTATTATAATAATTATTGTTTTCATATAGAGGATCAGAATCTGCTGACATAGAAACCATCTGGGTATCAAGTTCTGCTGAGTGAATATTTAGCTGGAACAAGTCCTGGCGGTATGTACCATCTGAATTAGATAAGGAAAGACTATAGAGAAGACGTCACCTATAGTCACTGATATTATTGTGTATTCTCCTCATTATGTCCTATCAGAGCTGTAGTCACTTGTAAGTTCTGCAGTAATGATGGGTGAAACAACAACTCCCAGCATAACCTCACCACATATTTAAGGTCATACTGGGAGCTGTAGTTTTAAATGGTAAAAAAAACTTTAGCACTTTCCCATTCTGTGGCAATTGGTATATTTGATTATTATACTAGAAATAATTTTCTGCAACATGCTACAGCGCGGGCCTCACAACATGCTGCAGCATGGGCATCACAACATGCTACAGCGCGGGCATCCCAACATGCTACAGCGCGGGCATCCCAACATGCTACAGCGCGGGCATCACAACATGCTACAGCACGGGCATCACAACATGCTGCAGCATGGGCATCACAACATGCTACAGCGCGGGCATCCCAACATGCTACAGCGCGGGCATCCCAACATGCTACAGCGCGGGCATCCCAACATGCTACAGCGCGGGCATCACAACATGCTACAGCGCGGGCTTCACAAAATGCTAAACAAATCAGGGCCTGTATCCCTTAATGTTATGTTTTTGTAAATATTCATCCAGTTGCTGTTAAAACGTCTGTACAGACTAATAGAATGCGGTTCTGCAGAGGATTCCACATCTTTATTGTTCTTAGTGTAAAAACCCCTTACCTTTGCCTTAGACAAAATCTCCTTTCTTCCAGTCTAAAAGTTGCTGAGTTGCCCATAGCAACCAATCAGATCGCTTCTTTCATTTGTAAAAAGGCCTTGGTTGCTATGGGCAACTGGTCAACTTTTCCTCTGGACAGGTTATGATAAATCTCCCACTAAATGTGTGACCGTGTCCTATGTGTAGTCCTGTTTATGTAAACATTCTAATATATTATACGTAAACTGCTTAAAATGTCTTATGATCTTTGTAATATTGATATATCTGTTTAAACATATCCTATCTGTCCGCAGGGAAAATCTCTGTGTGGACAGCCATCTCCTAGATGGCTAAGCGTTCCGTGCGGTGTCTGCAGAATGAACGTGTTCATTCTTTCTGCGGAGACAGAAAACGGAATTTCCGTGCTGGAAACATCTGGCATGGATATTCTGCCGTGAGCACAGTGCAGCAGAATCCTGTTGAATTAAATGGGACTCTGCTACAGCGGAATGCCCGTGCCGAATTCCGCATTGGAAATTCTGACGTTTAATATTAAAAATACCTTATTTTCTGTCCGCCAACACAAAATACTCTAATAGTGCCCCTCCTGAGACTAGACTCTGGATCCGCCCCTGTGCCATGATAGGAGCAGTAGTTCCCCCGGCTGCGGGGAGTCTGCAGGCGACTGGGGTGAATACTGTAGTGCTGGTACTACTACTCCCATCATGGAACTGAGTCTGTTCCATGTTGGGGGTAGTACAGGGGCTGAGGGATTGATCGCATTGGGTCTCATATAAAAAGTCTGTCTCTCAACAAGTCCCATGGTACATTTCTGTGAAACAAACACATTTGCAAATGTTTAGTTGATTTAGCACTTGGTCTCCACTAGGGGTCAGTCTTCCAGAGTTAGCCCTGTGGCCACAGATTGTCATATAGTTTGAGACAGATTATATTTGCCGTTGGCGACGTAGGTTGTGAAATCTGTCAAGTTTAGATACATAAAGAAAGCCAGATCTAGTGTGGTCCAAGCCGTCTGGGTAAAAGGTGTTATATCACAACATTCACCTCAATGTATAGGTTGTTCTTTGTTACATTCACAATGCAGCCATGGAAGAGCAGTGACCTATGAAGGGGTTAATGGAGAGTCTGTACATGCTACCTGCGTGTTATGTCTGCTGGATGAAATCAGCTCATGGCTTTGGAGATGAGTAAATAAAGTATCAGATTCTAACAAGCTGAAACTTCTGTAACTTGTTCATTCTGTAAAGCTCCCGGCTCTTTGTTACAGTTACAGAATGTAACGTATAGAGTGTGAGTCTAAACCGTACAATGAAGTTTATTTACCATAGGAAGTCTGTCTTCTCCTGAGTATCGTAAGTAAACACAGCCTTATACATTGAAGGAAACACTGAATATAAAATATCAAAGCCCTGGAACATTCCTCTTGTCGTGTCTTGTTCTCAATTCATACATTTGGTATATATATATATATATATATATATATATATATATATATATATAGGTTATAGCATATATTCTACACAAAGTTTAATAGTGTTAGTAAATTCTTAGGCCCCTTTCACACTACAAAATTACTCCGTTTTAAAGATCCGTACGAAGTTCTGTCTGAAAATCAGCTGTAAAACGGCAGTTACAAAATCCTATACATAACAAACGTTAGAAAATCCCATTATAGTCTATGGGATTTTTCTAATAGCCGTTTTAACCTGTTATAGCCCGTTATCAATAACGGCTGTTATTTTGTGACGGAAGATAGTAACGGGAGAAATAGTGCATGCACTATTTCTCCTGTTACTATCTTCCATCACAAATTAACGTCCGTTATTGATAGGAGCAGTATATATGTGATAGACGGTCATAGGGAGCAGTATATGTGATAGGGGGTCATAGGAGCAGTATATATGTGATAGGTCATAGGGAACAGTATATATGTGATAGGAGGTCATAGAGAACAGTATATGTGATAGGGGGCCATAGGGAACAGTATATATGTGATAGGGGGTCATATGAGCAGTATATATGTGATAGGAGGTCATAGGGGACAGTATATATGTGATAGGAGGTCATAGGGAGAAGTATATATGTGATAGGAGGTCATAGGGAGCAGTATATATGTGATAGGGGGTTATAGGGAGCAGTATATATGTGATAGGGGGTCATATAGAACAATATATGTGATAGGGGGTCATAGGGAACAGTATATATGTGATAGGAGGTCATAAGGAGCAGTATATATATGTGATAGGGGGTCATAGGAGCAGTATATATGTGATAGGAGGTCATAGGGAACAATATATATGTGATGGAGGGTCATAGGAGCAGTATATATGTGATAGGAGGTCATAGGGAGCAGTATATATGTAATAGGGGGTTATAGGGAGCAGTATATGTGATAAGGGGTCATAGGGAAAAGTGTGGTGTCCCGATACCGTATTGCATACTGTACCTAGTGTGGTGGTCCCCAAAGTCAGAGTAACTACGCTCAGGTAGGGTCCCCCAGGTGGGACAGCCCCTAGTCGCCTCTTCTCTACTAATTCTATAATGTTAATACATGTACATATTTAGTAATAACGTATATTTAATGTAATGTATAGTGCTTACCTTGTTTAGCGTCGCATTTGACCATGTTAATATCCTCTATGGTATGTTGGAGAACCTTTTGAGGTCCTTGGGTCACATGTTACCCATAATCCTTTGTAATGGTGATTGACACAAGTATTGGACCAATTAGCACTAGTCCAGCCCCTGCCCATATAAGGGAGCTGTAACCAATTATCGCTCTCTTGGGTTGCTGCTCTCATGGATGCCAGACTAGCAGGATGGATCTGCGCAACTTGCAAATACAAGCTAGGCCTGAAAACCTACCGGCCTCAGTGGAACTAAACTGTGAGTTCTAAACTACCCCCGCTAAAGCTAGCATGACTGCTGGACCGCAACTAAATCCCCTAAATCCAGTGGAACTCTAAATTGCTGAAGTCCCAACCTTTGCCAATCTCCAAAGAAAGCTTGCATGTATAGCAACTGTTCCGGTTATAAAGCTTGCATAAAATCTTCAGTAAAAGTTACAACTATTTCAGAAAACTCTCCGGTTGTGGACATTCCTATATTATCTACCTCCCTATCGCTCTTGGGAAGGGTGGCGGTAAGACAAGCATTACTGAGGAGCCTCACCCTATCGTCAGGAATAGCAAGGGTTAACCAAACACCCTTTAGTCACCGCACAGCTATACTCCCCATACCCTACTCCCCCAGGCTATCACAACAGTATATATGTGATAGGGGGTCATAGGAGCAGTATATGTGTGATAGGAGGTCATAGGGAACAGTATATATGTGATAGGAGGTCATAGGGAGCAGTAAATATGTGATTGGAGGTCATAGGAACCGTATATATGTGATAGGGGTCATAGGGAGCAGTATATATGTGATAGGGGGTCATAGGGAGTAGTATATATGTGACAGGGGGTCATAGGGAGCAGTATATATGTGATAGGAGGTCATAGGAACCGTATATATGTGATGGGGGTCATAAGGAGCCGTATATATGTGATAAGGGGTCATAGGGAGCAGTATATATGTGATAGGAGGTCATAGAGAGCAGTATATTTGTGATCGGGGGTCATAGGGAGCAGTATGTATGTGAAATATGGGGTTATAGGGAGCAGTATATGTGAGATAGGGGACATACGGAGCAGTATATATGTGATAGGAGATCATAGGGAACCGTATATATGTGATAAGAGGTCATAGGGAGCAGTGTATATGTGATAGGAGGTCATAGGGAGCAGCATATATATGAAATACGGGGTCATACAGAGCAATATATGTGAGATAGGCGGTCATCCGGAGCAATATATGTGATAGGAGGTCATAGGGAGCAGTATATATGTGATAGGGGGTCATAGGGAGCAGTATATATGTGATAGGGGGTCATAGGGAGCAGTATATACGTGATAGGGGGTCATAGGGAGCAGTATATACGTGATAGGGGGTCATAGGGAGCAAAATATATGTGATAGGGGGTCATAGGGAGCAGTATATATGTGATAGGGGGTCATAGAGAGCAGTATATATGTGAAAGGAGGTCATAGGGAGCAGTATATATGTGATAGGGGGTCATAGGGAGCAGTATATATGTGATAGGGGGTCATAGGGAGCAGTATATATGTGATAGCAGGTCATAGGGAGCAGTATATATGTGATAGGAGGTCATAGGGAGCAGAATATATGTGATAGAGGGTCATAGAGAACAGTATATATATAAGATAGTGGAAATATAGAACAGTATATGTGAGATATGGGGTCATACAGAAAAGTATATATGTGATAGGTGGTCATAGGGAGCAGTATATATGTGATAGGGGGTCATAGAGAGCAGTATATATGTGATGGGGGGTCATAGGGAGCAAAATATATGTGATAGGAGGCCATAGGGAGCAGTATATATGTGATGGGGGGGTCATAGGGAGCAGTATATATGTGATAGGGGGTCATAGAGAGCAGAATATATGTGATAGGAGGTCATAGGGAGCAGTATATATGTGATAGGGGGTCAAAGAGAGCAGTATATATGTGATAGGAGGTCATAGGGAGCAGTATATATGTGATAGGGGGTCATAGGGAGCAGTATATATGTGATAGCAGGTCATAGGGAGCAGTATATATGTGATAGGAGGTCATAGGGAGCAGTATATATGTGATAGGAGGTCATAGGGAGCAGAATATATGTGATAGAGGGTCATAGAGAACAGTATATATATATATATATATATATATATAAGATAGGGGACATAGGGAACAGTATATGTGAGATATGGGGTCATACAGAAAAGTATTTATGAGAGAGGGCCATGGGGAGCAATGTGTGGAGGGGGGAGGGTCTTTTGGTCCATTTTGGGGTTTGTACACCAAAGGTCATCACCAATACACAGAATACCTGATCGGTAAGACCTGACCCCTGGGACTACCACTAATCATGAGAAGAGAGTGTGGTAGCCCTTGGGGGGATATAATACAGTGGGGGTGTTGCTTCGGTATTTGAGATGTTAATTTAACCCCTGTCACTCGTGACGCCAGGGTGCGGGTTAATACGCTGAGGTAAATCTTCGGCCTATCGCCACCCTTCCCAGAAACGATAGGTGTGTGCTTAAATGAATGAAGGTCCACAATAGGGATGAACTTGAACTTGCATAAACTTTACTGAATTACTTGCAGTACATCCAATTAACAGCAACAGTCTTAGTAATACAGTCTCTACACAGCTCAGCAATGATTGACAGATGCTGTGGACCATTGACTTATCCAAGGATTAATAGAATTAGGATGTGCAGAGATCCGTCCGGATTTAGGGGTCTGTTTAGGTCTGGTGATCTTGCGAAGTTAACAGGGATTGAGATAACTCACAGTTTTGTATGAATGGCCGTTGCTGCAAGGCTTGGGCCTTGTCACTGCGAAAGATAGCTGCGCAGATCCGTCCTCATCAGCAGCGCAGGAACTAGAGAGCGATTAATGGCCGCCACTCCCTTATATGGGCAGGGCCGTTTTGGATTGGTCCGTGTCAGCTGTCACTCACCGTTACAAGGCATGGTGGGTCAAAACGTCACTGGGACTTCCTAAGGTCCAAAAGCAAAACCATAGAGTTTTCCACCTGATCACATGACCCGCAGGTCCTGTTACACTACAAACAGGTAGACAATTCAATATATACACTTTTTATACTTATTACTGTATAAATATCAGATAGAACTACTATACATTTAGTGGCTAAGTGAGAGGTGACAAGGGGAAGACTATAAAAGAGGGACCCCAACGTCCTAGGGACTCTGACTATGGGGACCTCTACATAGGTACCGTATAAAATACGGTACTGGGACACCGCAATCCCCCTTACTTAATATAAGTCGACCTCGACGCCTGTCCCCTAAGGCAGAGGAACTAGGACTAAAACAGGATTATATATATTTTTTTCTATACATCCTGACAAAACCTAAGTAAACATTAAACACATTCTCTGGATACTCTTACTAGTATCTTGACTAGACAATAGGAATCTATCTAGACATTTTGATGCTACCTAGACAGTGATGAAGCTATCTAACCTTTAGTTTCTAGCTCCTTAAACATTTATTATAGCTCTCTATAACATTTATGAGGACAACTAGACATTAGTACAGCTCTCTATACATTTAGCTTCAAGCTGACTATACATTTTGAAATCTCACACATTTTTTCCTTTTTGCCAACAATAAGTTACCTGTTAGTACACAAGCGGTATACTGGCTAGCCGGAAGCTAGGTCACAGTAAGATGGCTGCTAGGGTCTATCGGCTACACGCTACTTACCCCTAGAGCACCTCCAAATAACCTACCTAGGTTACCTTTAGAAATACGTGTTCAATTCTATACTTGCAAGAGCACCTACTGGCCAGGTAGAGCATCTCACACACGTAATACAGAGAAAAGACATATGAGTGTACCAAACAGTGGCAAAAATTGGACATCAATAGGCTACAATTCCTAAGTGTTTCTTGAATGTGAGATATATTTTATTTTTGTGTATGTACTGAAATAGATTGAGGTAGTACATTTAAGTGAGTAGTGTAGAGTACTGAAAAGTTATAGGTAGGGCATTTAAATGGGTTATCAAAGGTACTATGTATGCAGGTACTGAATGTGAATCCTGGTACCTTAAGGGTAGTTTGCCCTGTGTAGTCCTTTGAGACCACCGCATCACCACCTCCGAGTCATCAGGAATCCCTTCACTTGATGATTCTGCAAGAACTTTAGTCCCCGAGGGACCAGCTGGAGAGCTGGAAACGGAAGCAATATCTTCGGTTGGACTAAGGTTCCACAGGAGTTGGGCTGATGCTTGGTGTAGAAACCAATGGTGATTGATGCGGGGTAACAACTATTGATAATTGGTTGGGTGGAACGGCTACTGGCACCTGACTGGGCGGAGCAACCAATGGCGGCTGGCTGGATGCAGCTGGAAACGGTATACCCCAATACATGGTAGGCTGCTGAGATGGGAACAAAGGAACGTCCATAGTGGGGTGAATTCCTTCTCCCGGTACATATTCTCTCACTGGCCTTGCTGGAGGTGGAGTAGAAGGAGTAGAAGGAGGTGGGTCAAGCATGTCTTCTTTCAGGCACACTTTTATTCTGTTTCTGTGAACCACCTGTGGCTCGAACCCTTCTTTCTGTATCTCAAAAATATATCCGTTTCAGGGTAAGGGACTGCAGTGATGGTATATGGTTCCGTTTCCCACAGTGAGTCCAATTTATGGGTTCTAGGGAACTTTCGGAGCCACACCTTATCTCCAAGCTGTAAGGGCTGAGCCAAAGCATGCCGATTATAGTCTTTCTGCTGGCATACATGAACTTCACCCAATTTCTTCTCAACAATGTTTTTGGCCTCCTCGATTCTTCGTTGATGCTCCGACACCCAACCTTGGGAAACCTGAGGGGAATTGTTGAAAGGTGCCTGCAGCCCGAAGGTTCGATCTTTTGGTAATTGGCCGTGTCGACTCGTCATTAGGAAAAAGGGCATATACCCTGTAGAACAGTGGACGGTGTTGTTGTAAATTTCTAGAAGTTCAGGCAACAACTGGGGCCACTCTTCGTGTTTTGAGACAGATGCAGCTCTGAGCATTTGGATGAACACTTGATTGATCCTCTCGCAGAGCCCATTCCCTTGGGGATGGGAGGCCGTCGTCCGGAGCTTCTTGCAGTCATGCAACTGGCAAAGTTCTTGGAACAGCTGTGCTTCAAAGGTGGTTCCCCGATCTGTAAGGAACGATTCGGGACACCCCAGAGGTTGGATCCAATGCTGATAGAAGAATTGAAAAGCAGCAGTCTTGGCGGAAAGGTCCTTGACAGGGACCACGACCCCCCCTTTGGAGTAATGATCCACCATAGTCAGAGCATGACAGTAGCCCGATCGAGTGGGGGCCAATTTTACATGATCTAAGGCAACAATCTGGTTCGGCCTCTCCGTACAGATAGGATGTAAAGGGGCCCTTGCGTCCCTTCGGGGATTTTTGATAACGTTGCACACGGAGCATTCAGCGCACCACTTCTCGATGTCTCCCCGCATCCCTATCCAGTAAAATCTTCTGATGGTGGCTTCAGTCTTCTGGACCCTGAAATATCCTGACTGGTCATGATAGGCATTTAGGACCATGGCTGCATCTCTCCTGGGGACCACAATCTGATGTATGCAATCTCCGGAGACTAGGTCTAAAGAATTTCGGTAGACCAACCCCTTGTGCAGTAACAGGCGATTCCTCTGTCGCCACAGCCGCTTCAATTCAAAGTCCCCTTGGGTCTTGTGCAGCCGAGTGGGCACTTTCTTGTGGAGGCAATAGTCCAAGAGGTCCCCAATAACCCGGCTTTCATCCATGAAGTGTCTTCCATGTGGATAAATCTTCAGGGACTTTGGGAGATTCAGGTCCGTCACCCTCCTGGACAGTTAGAGCACTCTGGCTCACGAACCTTCGGTAGAACATCTTCCCACACATCTTCAGCAGGAGGTGCTTCTCCTGGGGCCATGCGAGAAAGTACATCCGCATTAACGTTAATTTTTCCACTGTGGTACTTGATGTTGAAATCATAGTTGGCCAACTGAGAGGCCCAGCGCTGTTCAAGAGCTCCCAACTTAGCAGTGTTCAAATGAGCCAAGGGGTTGTTATCAGTGTAGACCGTGAAGGGAGTAGCAGCCAGATAGTCTTTAAACTTCTCAGTAATGGCCCAGACCATGGCCAGGAGCTCCAATTTGAAGGAGCTGTAGTTAGCGTCATTCTTCTCGGCGCCTTGGAGATGTCAGCTGGCGTAGGCAATCACCCTCTCTTTTTTCCATCTTGTACCTGAGATAAGACTGCTCCCAGACCTTCGAAGCTAGCGTCTGTATATAAACGGAATGGCAGACTGTAGTCAGGATACGCCAAAATGGGGGGTTCCGTGAGGAGGTACTTCAGGGCTCTTCTTGTTCTTCAGCCCACTGTATGGGTAGCCTCCCATTATAATTCTCCCGGGCAGTCCCTCTCAGTAACTCGGTTAAGGGCCCAGCAATTTGAGCAAAGTGGGGGATGAAGCATCGGTAATAACCAGCAAATCCCAGGAAACTTCAGACGTCTCGCACTGTCCTGGGGGTAGGCCACTCCTTCACAGCACTCACTTTGTCCGGGTCAGGCTGAACTCCTTGAGCACTGACGAAATGTCCCAGATAGTGTACTTGCGGCTTTAACAAGTGACATTTGGAGGGTTTAACCTTGAGCCCATGTTGGATAAGGACTTGGAAAACTTCTTTCAGGTGGTCCAAATGTTCCTGATATGTCCGGGAATAGATGATGACGTCATCTAGATACAACAGAACACTCTGGAAGTTAAGATGTCCCAAACATCGTTCCATTAAGCGTTGGAAAGAAGCCGGTGCATTGCACAGTCCAAAGGGCACATGTCTTGAACTTTGTTACTGTAAAACAAAAGTGGTTAGCACAGAAAAGCAATAAACATTACTTTACAGTCCTTCAAAAGACATTTCTTCTGAATCTTCTTGTGCCTCTTTTAGATCCTCTATATCTGCTAACATCTGGAGCAGGAAAGGAGTTAATGTAACTCTTCCACACCACATTGGTGAGAGTAGAATGGTTAACAGTAGGATTTAGAGTGGCCAAAGGCTTACTGGCCGGAATGTAAGTGGGGCAATAGGGCTTGAGCACCATCTCCAAATTAGGAATGGGGCAAAACACTTTTGTCGGTACCCTGGAAGCTGGCCTTGGTAGATGGGTTGGTACCTGTGCAGGAGGCAAACTCTCATTGCTCCGAGAGGGCCTAGGTACGTACGTTGGTACCTCTGGAACAGACAAACTCTCATTGCTCTGAGAAGGTCTAGATACGGTCTTTGGTGCCCGCAATTTAGGCTTACTTTCTTGAACTTGAGCAGGACTTGGAACTTTACTGTACACAGAAGATGGTTGATGTTGTAGAGGCTCCTCCTCCTTGAGTACTTTGGTGGAGGCATCAGGAGCAGACCATTTCGGCCTCAGGTTGAAGGGATCTAATTCCCAATCTGTAGACAGAAAGTATTTGAAGGGAAGCTGTGTTGGGGCTGTTGGTCTTGTGACCGCTTCAGACCATTTTCCACGCAGGCTCTGGACGGGGGTGTACTCCACAATTTCACCCACCTCCAAGGAGTAGAACTTTTTATGAAGATATGGCCTCTGTACTGCTCGCCGGTTTACGAGGATGGTTTGCCTAGTGTGCCAATCAAGAAGTGTCCCATAACCTCTGACCTTGTCGAACTTGGCCACAGTTGCTCTTCGTCGTTCTAGAGGCTCCTCCCCTTCTTGGGGATGGTTCCA
Source organism: Hyla sarda (assembly GCF_029499605.1). Taxonomy (NCBI): domain Eukaryota; kingdom Metazoa; phylum Chordata; class Amphibia; order Anura; family Hylidae; genus Hyla; species Hyla sarda. Next base: position 78,089,180 of record NC_079195.1, on the reverse strand, counting down.
CTTGCAGATGAATAAAGCTTCCATTTCTTTAGTATTCTCCTGGTAGCAGATTCTTTCTTCAGGAGACAAATGTACATGCTTAGGGGCATACAGTTCTCTGTGTCGGGCCTTTAATCTTTCCATCAGTTCAGCCAGCTCGGCTTCTTGATGGGCCCTTTCCCTTTGTGCGGCTGGAATTGGTGGCAGTGGCTTCCCAGGTATAGGTTGTAGAACCGCGTGCATATACTTGATGAGTCCCAGCTCGTCCCCAAAGATCCACTGGGGTAAATCTGGTGCACTTGGCAAATTGTATCAAGGTATAGATTCAGGGCTGGAGGAGGAAGAAAAGTCCGCCTCTGGCTGGGTTCTCACTGCAGACTCCTTCGATGGGATCTCGGCCCACGAACCCCAAGTTCTGTGGTGAGGGAACAGTCTTACCGGCGATGCACCTCCAGGTGTCCCTGCGCTCTCCGCTGGAGGTGTCTCTGGCCAATCGTCGTCATCATCAGGCAGTGGGAGAAGATTGCAGGCCCCCTCTTCGTCTAATGACAATCGCTGCAGACGGTCAGCAAGTTCTTGGAAAAGTCAGGCTGCGACTGCCACAACTTTCCGCTGTTCCGGCGCCATTTTGCCATCTTCACCACGTGGAACGCTGCTCTCCGCCATGTCTCTACTTTCCTGCTCACTGCGCTGAATGAAGAAGTCGCTGTGCGTGGTGTCTTTTATAGTGGGCTTCCCCAAAATGGCGGCCGGCAGGAAGGACGTCATTGGTGCAGCCCCGACTTCCGGTCCTTCCAGAGACGACTCCTGTATCTCCAAGTTACCTTTCGGCTGTGATACAGCAACTTGGCAGCCACGCCCAGGGTCGGGGCGTGGCGCAGCACGGGCCTTCTTCACGCGCTTTTCCGGCAGCAGTTCAGCTCCGCCTGTGCTGACCGAACTAGAGGATCGCAGCATGAATTAATTGCGTAGTTTACACATCCTAGTTGCAGATAAATTTTCGCCTCCCCCCTTACTTTTCTCATGGCCTCCTTGTATGGCGCACCACGGACACCGCTCCTGTACACAACAACACAGTTCACAGCACATGAATAAGGTTTGTTACTTGGGGGGGGGGGGAGTACACTTTCACTAGTGGCAACTGTAGTAGGCACACACCCGAATCCTGTTCGTGCGACGGAATTACTGGCTGATCGGGGCCTTCAGAGACGGCCCCCGAACAGCCATAGCCAGCAGGGGTGAGGTGGCACTGGTGCCACCTCACGATCACCCTGATTCATCGGCCGGTTTACCGGCCGACCAACCAGGGCGCCTGCTGCCGGTGTCACTCCCACAACCCGCTACGCCCCTCTTCCAGAGGACGTGAGCGGGTGGGGGAAGAAGGCCCCAGGAGCTGGGGACCCCGATCCCCGGCGTCAATGGTGGGATTGGAGCCCCAGGAGCAGCGGGGGCAGCGAGGGACTGACCTGTGTCCCGGAGAAGCAGCAGGAGCTGAGTGACAGCCTCCTGCTGTTGCTTAGCAACAGCTCCCAGCATGCAAAAAGGGCATGCTGGGAGCTGTAGTTATGCAACAGCAGGAGGCAGACCACGACAACTCCCAGCATTCCCTTATGGGCATGCTGGTACTTATAGTTTTAATTTAGCCAAACAACAACACGGTAAACATTAAGCGCCGTATGTAGGTCCCGGGGGTAAAAAATATATATCCAAAAACAAAGAGACCCACAATATTAATATTATTTGAAAAAGTATAACAATCTTTATTAGACAATATAAAACAAACAATTAAAAATAATTAAAAGGCAGAGGATGACCTTAGGCAGGAGACAACAAGTGCCAGTGAACCTGGTATGGGCGATGTAGGTATTCAGTCAAGAGCATACACAATGTAAAACTGGCACGGCTGCAAACTCGTAATATAGTATAATATAGATATAACATCTAACATACATCAGTATAACATGGGGAGCAGCAATGCAGTATAACAGACATGAATAGGGACCCAAAATGAGTAATACCTAAAGAGACTACCTGTCATATACCCACAAGCCAGGAACACCAAGCACCAACACCCCAACGCACGTTTCGCGTATGGGCTTCGTCAGGGGGCGTGTCCTAATTCCCAAAAGAGGCAAGTATATAAGGGCTAACATGCCCAATCAAAACCCGCAGGTCATGATAATGGACAATCATCAAAGCCAATGAGACCCAACCGATCCACTAAGATCAGACCGGATAGGGCAAGTAAAAAATGCTCGACTACCTGTAGGCCGGAAAAAGAGCCTCCCTCGTCGTGAGCCGGAGGTCCGGTGCTAGAGAATGACGGCACTTACAAATGGAGAGAGAGTAGGGGATGAAGGGAAACCCCCGCACGTGAAAAGAGTGTGAAAATAAGAAAGAATAAAAAATTAAATAAAAACACCTACCACCAGAGAATGATGAAAACAAAAATGAACACCTATAATGGACACAAAAATGAATTAAAAATAAAGCATAAATGAAGTTAACATATACACGAATTGGGTGTTGATATAAGCAATTCATTAAAAAGGATAATACTCAAATTAGATAGCATGATTAATGCAAACACAGAAAAAGTGAATATAAATTATAAAATAAATGAACTATATGAAAAAATGTGATTGAAAGTGCATACAAAATATTATTATAGTGCATGTGGACGTACTAGAAAGTGACATGTGCAAAAAGCAAAAAATGTATGACAAATGTGATCCAAACTAATGGGGGTAATGACCCCATATAGCAACCAAGGTGAAACATTACTGGATAATAGTGATACGAGGACATAAGTGTAAAGGATGTGCGTATATGGGCAATTATAGCCAAGATTAGAATACAAAGTGACATAAGTGTAAAAACATGTGCGTATACGTGTATATATAGGCAATAGTGGCCAAGATTGAAATGAAAAGTGACATGTGCAGCATAAAGATATCAAATGCAAATGTGCAAAATAAATAAGGTAATGATAAGTGATGAAATGAATAATAATTTTATAAATATTAATAGTAATGATAATAAAATCTATGAACAACACCCCCTACGAAGTATATATCAATTCATAATCAAATTAAGCCCCAATATTAGTGGAAAATAAACTAAACAAAGATAAATATACAGATAGCAGTGCTTGGTCGTATCGGCCTATGGGTATATGACTAGAAGAGCGAGTACATCATCATGACCTAACGGAGAGAAGAAAAGAACAGAGAATATAAAACCAATTAAAACCAAAAATAAAATAAAAACATAACACAATACCTCAAAAGAGGGATAGGATCATGATCTAGAGTATAATACATGTAATAATACAATAAATAAATTAAGGAGAATCGAAATTAAATGAAAGGTGCAAAGCTAACATGATCATTAAGTCCCAAGGGTGCCAATGTTTTTATACGATAGATCCAGCGGGTCTCTAACTGTGCCAAGCGTAGTTTCCAATTACCTCCTCTGGAACCCACATAGACCATGTCAATCCCTCTTACCATAAGTCCACTTGGATCGCATGCATGGAATTGCTTGAAGTGATGTGTAATAGTGGTAAGTTTATGTGGGTCCATTTCATCCTTTGCAGCCACGATCCCAAGGATATGTTCCCGGATCCTACGACGGAATTCGCGAGAGGTTATACCCACATAGATCAAGCCACATGGGCAAGTGGCATGGTAAATGACACCTGTAGTTTGACAATTAATCTTATGGGTGATGGAGAAACGACGTGTCCCATTCGAGTCAGAGAATTCATGATCCGTACAGATATTGGGACATGTGACACATTTACCACATGGGGCACATCCCCATTTGGGAGGTTTTGAATCGAAGGGACATGGTTTCTTGGGAACTCTATGATAACTCCTCACTAGCATATCACGGAGGTTGGGAGATCTCCTAAACGTGATGGATGGTTGGGGAGGTAAATAGAGTTTCAGGGTAGGGTCCAGTAACAGTATATCCCAAAATTTACTCAAGATGTCACGAAACTGTGGAACCTGTGCGTGGTATGATATGATGGGCCTACCTGGTGGAATAATCAGGTGAGACTTATTTCGGCATACCACGCACAGGTTCCACAGTTTCGTGACATCTTGAGTAAATTTTGGGATATACTGTTACTGGACCCTACCCTGAAACTCTATTTACCTCCCCAACCATCCATCACGTTTAGGAGATCTCCCAACCTCCGTGATATGCTAGTGAGGAGTTATCATAGAGTTCCCAAGAAACCATGTCCCTTCGGTTCAAAACCTCCCAAATGGGGATGTGCCCCATGTGGTAAATGTGTCACATGTCCCAATATCTGTACGGATCATGAATTCTCTGACTCGAATGGGACACGTCGTTTCTCCATCACCCATAAGATTAATTGTCAAACTACAGGTGTCATTTACCATGCCACTTGCCCATGTGGCTTGATCTATGTGGGTATGACCTCTCGCGAATTCCGTCGTAGGATCCGGGAACATATCCTTGGGATCGTGGCTGCAAAGGATGAAATGGACCCACATAAACTTACCACTATTCCACGTCACTTCAAGCAATTCCATGCATGCGATCCAAGTGGACTTATGGTAAGAGGGATTGACATGGTCTATGTGGGTTCCAGGGGAGGTAATTGGAAACTACGCTTGGCACAGTTAGAGACCCGCTGGATCTATCGTCTAAAAACATTGGCACCCTTGGGACTTAATGATCATGTTAGCTTTGCACTTTTCATTTAATTTCGATTCTCCTTAATTTATTTATTGTATTATTACATGTATTATACTCTAGATCATGATCCTATCCCTCTTTTGAGGTATTGTGTTATGTTTTTATTTTATTTTTGGTTTTAATTGGTTTTATATTCTCTGTTCTTTTCTTCTCTCCGTTAGGTCATGATGATGTACTCGCTCTTCTAGTCATATACCCACAGGCCGATACCACCAAGCACTGCTATCTGTATATTTATCTTTGTTTAGTTTATTTTCGACTAATATTGGGGCTTAATTTGATTATGAATTGATATATACTTCGTAGGGGGTGTTGTTCATAGATTTTATTATCATTACTATTAATATTTATTAAATTATTATTCATTCCATCACTTATCATTACCTTATTTATTTTGCACATTTGCATTTGATATCTTTATGCTGCACATGTCACTTTTCATTTCAATCTTGGCCACTATTGCCTATATATACACGTATACGCACATGTTTTTACACTTATGTCACTTTGTATTCTAATCTTGGCTATGATTGCCCATATACGCACATCCTTTACACTTATGTCCTCGTATCACTATTATCCAGTAATGTTTCACCTTGGTTGCTATATGGGGTCATTACCCCCATTAGTTTGGATCACATATGTCATACATTTTTTGCTTTTTGCACATGTCACTTTCTAGTACGTCCACATGCACTATAATAATATTTTGTATGCACTTTCAATCACATTTTTTCATATAGTTCATTTATTTTATAATTTATATTCACTTTTTCTGTGTTTGCATTAATCATGCTATCTAATTTGAGTATTATCCTTTTTAATGAATTGCTTATATCAACACCCAATTGGTGTATATGTTAACTTCATTTATGCTTTATTTTTAATTCATTTTTGTGTCCATTATAGGTGTTCATTTTTGTTTTCATCATTCTCTGGTGGTAGGTGTTTTTATTTTATTTTTTATTAATTTTTTATTCTTTCTTATTGTCACACTCTTTTCACGTGCGGTGGTTTCCCTTCATCCCCTACTCTCTATCCATTTACTCTCTATTTATATATTAAACCCCTCCAGTTTTCTCTTCTACATGATGGTGAATGCTGCTATTTCTTATAGTGATTTGGCCTTCAGAGTGTTCCCTCCCATCGTCGCCATCTATTGCATTATTGTCTCCGTCTACCGTTCCGGCGCCATCTTTGTGGAGTTCATTCCTATCGCGCGTGCGACGATGCCTGCGCACGGCTAATAGAACGGCCATTTTTGCGGAGTTATGCACACGCTGGCGGGCGCCATATTTGTGTTGCCCGTTCTGATCGGATGACGCTTCGTGCGTCATCTTGAGACGCCGGAAGTGTAAGTGCCGTCATTCTCTAGCACCGGACCTCCGACTCACGACGAGGGAGGCTCTTTTTCCGGCCTACAGGTAGTCGAGCATTTTTTACTTGCCCTATCCGGTCTGATCTTAGTGGATCGGTTGGGTCTCATTGGCTTTGATGATTGGCCATTATCATGACCTGCGGGTTTTGATTGGGCATGTTAGCCCTTATATACTTGCCTCTTTTGGGAATTAGGACACGCCCCCTGACGAAGCCCATACGCGAAACGTGCGTTGGGGTGTTGGTGCTTGGTGTTCCTGGCTTGTGGGTATATGACAGGTAGTCTCTTTAGGTATTACTCATTTTGGGTCCCTATTCATGTCTGTTATACTGCATTGCTGCTCCCCATGTTATACTGATGTATGTTAGATGTTATATCTATATTATACTATATTACGAGTTTGCAGCCGTGCCAGTTTTACATTGTGTATGCTCTTGACTGAATACCTACATCGCCCATACCAGGTTCACTGGCACTTGTTGTCTCCTGCCTAAGGTCATCCTCTGCCTTTTACCGTAATTATTTTTAAATTGTTTATTTTATATTGTCTAATAAAGATTGTTATACTTTTTCAAATAATATTAGTATTGTGGGTCTCTTTGTTTTTGGATATATACTTATAGTTTTGTAACAGCTGGAGGCACATTTTTTCTATGGAAAAGTGTACCTTCAGCTGTTGTATAACTACAACTCCCAGCTTGCACAATCAGCTAAAGTGCATGCTGGGAGTTGTAGTGGTGCATCTGGTGGTTGCATAACTACAACTCCCAGCATGCCCGTTGGCTGTCGGTGACTGCTGAGAGTTGTAGTTTTGCAACAGCTGAAGGCACACTGAGTTAAGTAGCAAACCAGTGTGTCTCCAACTGTTGCATAACTACAATCCCCAGCATCCCCAGCCAAAGTAGTATGCCTCCAGCTGTTGCATAACTACAAGACCCAGCATGCCCTTCCACTGTCTGTACAAGCTGGGGGTTGTAGCTTTTGCAACAGATGAAGGCACACTGGTTGCAAAACACTGAGTTTGTTACCAAACTCGGTGTTTCACAACCAGTGTGCCTCCAGCTGTACCCTAAAAACACTACACTACACTAACAAAAAATAAAATAAAAAGTAAAAAACACTACATATACACATACCCCTACACAGCCCCCTCCCCTCCCCAATAAAAATGAAAAACGTCTGGTACGCCACTGTTTCCAAAATGGAGCCTCCAGCTGTTGCAAAACTACAACTCCCAGCATGCACTGATAGACCGTACATGCTGGGAGTTGTAGTTTTGCAACAGATGGATGTTTCTCCCCCCCCAATGTGAATGTACAGGGTACACTCACATGGGCGGAGGTTTACAGTAAGTATCCGGCTGCAAGTTTGAGCTGCGGCAAATTTTCTGCCGCAGCTCAAACTGCCAGCGAGAAACTACTGTGAACCCCCGCCTGTGCGAGTGTACCCTAAATACACTACACTAACAAAAAATAAAAGGTAAAAAACACCACATATACACATACCCCTACACAGCCCCCCTCCCCTCCCCAATAAAAATGAAAAATGTCTGGTACGCCACTGTTTCCAAAACGGAGCCTCCAGCTGTTGCAAAACAACTACTCCCAGTATTGCCAGAAAGCCACTGACTGTCTAGGCATGCTGGGAGTTTTACAACAGCTGGAGGCACCCTGTTTGGGAATCACTGGCGTAGAATACCCCTATGTCCACCCCTATGCAAGTCCCTAATCTAGGCCTCAAATGCGCATGGCGCTCTCACTTTGGAGCCCTGTCGTATTTCAAGGCAACAGTTTAGGGCCACATATGGGGTATCGCCGTACTCGGGAGAAATTGTGTTACAAATTTTTGGGGGTATTTTCTGCTATTACCCTTTTTAAAAATGTAACATTTTTGGGAAAACAAGCATTTTAGGTAAAAAAAATAAAAATGTTTTTACATATGCAAAAGTCGTGAAACACCTGTGGGGTATAAAGGTTCACATTACCCCTTGTTACGTTCCCCGAGGGGTCTAGTTTCCAAAATGGTATGCCATGTGACTCCTTCTCTTCTGAGACCTGTAGTGCGCCAGCAGAGCAATTTTCACCCCCATATGGGGTGTTTTCTGAATCGGGAGAAATTGGGCTTCAAATTTTTGGGGGTATTTTCTGCTATTACCCTTTTTAAAAATGTAACATTTTTGGGAAAACAAGCATTTTAGGTAAAAAAATTTTTTTCTTTTTACATATGTAAAAGTCGTGAATCACCTGTGGGGTATTAAGGTTCACTTTACCCCTTGTTACGTTCCCCGAGGGGTCTAGTTTCCAAAATGGTATGCCATGTGTTTTTTTTTGCTGTCTTGGCACCATAGGGGCTTCCTAAAAACCATGCCCCCCAAAAACCATTTGTCGCTCCTTCCCTTCTGAGCCCTCTACTGCACCCGCTGAACAATTAACATAGACATATGAGGTATGTGCTTACTCGAGAGAAATTGGGTTTCAAATACAAGTAAAAATTTTCTCCTTTTTACCCCTTGCAAAAATTGGGTCTACAAGAACATGCGAGTGTAAAAAATGAAGATTTTGAATTTTCTCCTTCACATTGCTGCTATTCCTGTGAAACATCTAAAGGGTTAATACACTAACTGAATGTCATTTTGAATACTTTGGGGGGTGTAGTTTTTATAATAGGGTCTTTTATGGGGTATTTCTAATATGAAGACCCTTCAAATCCACTGGTCCCTGAAAAATAGTGAGTTTGAAAATTTTGTGAAAAATTTCAACATTTCTGCTGAACTTTGAAGCCCTCTGGTGTCTTCCAAAAGTAAAAACTCATAAATTTTATGATGCAAACATAAAGTAGACATATTGTATATGTGAACCAAAAAAATTTATTTTGAATATCCATTTTCCTTACAAGCAGAGAGCTTCAAAGTTAGAAAAATGCAAAATTTTCATTTTTTTCATCAAATTTGGGGATTTTTCACCAAGAAAGGATGCAAGTTATCATAAAATTTTACCACTAAGTTAAAGTAGAATATGTCACGAAAAAACAATCTCGGAATCAGAATGATAACTAAAAGCATTCCAGAGTTATTAATGTTTAAAGTGACAGTGGTCAGATTTGCAAAAAACGCTCTGGTCCTTTAAGTGTAAAATGGCCTGGTCCTTAAGGGGTTAAATGAATGAAGGTCCACAATAGGGATGAACTTGAACTTGCATAAACTTTACTGAAGTACTTGCGGTACATCCAATTAACAGCATCAGTCTTAGTAATACAGTCTCTATACAGCTCAGCAATGATTGACAGATGCTGCGGACCATTTAGGGGTCTGTTTAAGTCCGGTGATTTTGCGAAGTTAACAGGGATTGAGATAACTCACAGTTTTGTATGAATGGCCGTTGCCACAAGGCTTGGGCCTAGTCTCTGCGGAAGATAGCTGCGCAGATCCGTCCTCATCAACAGTGCAGGAACAAGAGAGCGATTAATGGCCGCCGCTCCCTTATATGGGCAGGGCCGTTTTGGATTGGTCCGTGTCAGCTGTCACACCTGTTACAAAGCATGGTGGGTGAACACGTCACTGGGACCTGATCACATGGGCAGGGCGGGACTGGGGCTAAAAACCAGCCCTGGAAAAATTGTCATACCAGCCCCACAGCATTGTGTCATTGTAGCAGTCACTGGCTGCAGGAAAGGGACAGGGAAGCCTGGCATTTGATTTGCATGCCTCTATAAGAGAACTATGCTATGGCTGTGCCCTGAAGTCAAAGGGGTGCAGCCTCAACATACAAGACAGTAATGTGGTATTAACGCTATGTAAAATCCACTTGGGGAAAACAGTAAAAAAATAAAATAAAATAAAAGCAACCCTCTCTTTTTTGCTTTTTCGCTACCACCAGAATCATGGAACTCAGTTCCCAGTGTCCAGCACTTCTGGGTTAGGTTACCTCATCTCCAACAGCTGCTCACTCAATTACAGTCCGAAGCAATGTCCAGCCTCAGGCACTGATTGGATGGCTGGCCATGTGACGTCACGTCACCTAACCAAAAGTGCCAGATTCCAGGAACAGAATTCCGTCATTTCAGTGGCAGTGTAAAAGCGAAGAATTTTAGAGAGGTTTTTTTTTTTTTTTTTTTTTACTGTCCCCCCTCCCGTAGTAGATATTGCATAGGGTTAAAATGCCGTGGGAAGCATAACACTGGTGCGGGCATTGAGACATAGTTTGAAAATGCTACCAGAATACAGGTAAATAGTCACAGGTGCGGGTCCTGCCCAGCTGGCTTGATTGACACGTCTCTCTTGTCAGTGTATGGCGAGACCCTGGAAGACAGTGCTCAGCACTACAAAATCCAACACTACACCTTTCCCCGACTTTGCAGGTTCCTGCATACAGACTGGGTGCTCAATCCCAATAGTTTATAGCAGTAAGCATAACAGTCTCACAGTAGAACATTATTGGAAGCACTCACCAATCAACTGGGCAACATTTCCTTTGCACAGGCTTTGATAAATCTCCCCTAGGTTTCGAAACTGTGGACTGTTAGGTGTTCCAACTACGGTCTGTGCATGCTGGGAGTTGTCATTTTGCTGGGAGTTTTCGTTTAGCAACAGCTGGAGATCCACAGTTTGGAGACCACTGATACAGGGAGAGATGCAGGGGCGGACACACTTGTTCAGCCGGTTCGGCTGCACAGGGGCCCAGCGTGTTAGGGGGCCCACCTAGTGGCCCAGGTCACAGCCTGGGCCCCTGCAGGGCCCCCTGCCAGTACTTCATACTAAATGCTGCAGCAACAGGTCCCGGACCTGCCGCTGACAGCAGTAATTTACTTTTAAACCGGCAGGGCGAGACGGACAGGCAGGGCCGTCATCAGGGGGGTACAACCGGTACCCCAGTAAGGGGCCCGGACCCTCATGGAGGCCCGACTGGCCCCAACACTCTTTCTTTTTTCTTATGTTCCAGCCCTGCCCTGTCTGTTGCCCAGACTGGCCAGCGGGGGCTGGAGCGAGAGGGAGTGCCGTCCGGAGGGCAGCACTCTGTCACTTTAAAATGTCAGGGGCTGCAGTTGGTATGAGACAAGCCTGTGCGCGGCTCTCAGTTACCAGCAGGGCCTGCTAGTAGCAGCTGGCCAGTGACGTCAGCTCACGTGTCCCTCCTCTTCCTGCCCAGTTCCTGCAATAGAGGAGCGGAGCAGCAGGCTACACTGCACACAGGTACTTATTTGTATGGGGGCAGTGTATGATTTGTGTGTGTGTGTAGAGTGTGTGTGTGTGTATGATGGCTGTGTGTGTATAAAGGGGCAGTGTGTGTATATAGGAGCTGTGTATGTGTATATAGAAGCTGTGTATGATGGCCATGTGTGTATACAGGGGCAGTGTGTGTATATAGAGGCAGTGTATTTATTTTTGGCCATGTGTGTATGATGGCAGTGTGTGTCTATATAGTGGCAGTGTATGTGTATATAGTGGCTGTATATGTGTGTATGATGGCAGTGTGTGTCTATATAGTGGCAGTGTATGTGTATATAGTGGCTGTATATGTGTGTATGATGGCAGTGTGTGTCTATATAGTGGCAGTGTATGTGTATATAGTGGCTGTATATGTGTGTATGATGGCATTGTGTGTCTATATAGTGGAAGTGTATGTGTATATAGTGGCTATATATGTGTGTATGATGGCAGTGTGTGTCTATATAGTGTCAGTGTTTGTGTATAGTGACTGTATGTGTGTGTATGATGGCAGTGTGTGTCTATATAGTGGCAGTGTTTGTGTATAGTGGCTGATATGTGTGTATGATGGCAGTGTGTGTCTATATAGTGGCAGTGTATATGCATATAGAAGCTGTGTATGTGTATGATGGCAATGTGTGTATTAAGGGGCAGTGTGAGCATATAGAAGCTGTGTATGTGTGTATGATGGCTGTGTGTGTATATAGAGGCAGTGTATATATTTATGATGCATGTATGTATATAGAGGCAGTGTATATGCATATAGAAGCTGTGTATGTGTATGATGGCAATGTGTGTATTAAGGGGCAGTGTGAGCATATAGAAGCTGTGTATGTGTGTATGATGGCTGTGTGTGTATATAGAGGCAGTGTATATATTTATGATGCATCTATGTATATAGAGGCAGTGTATGTGCATATAGAAGCTGTGTATGATGGCCATGTGTGTGTGTATATAGGGGTAGTGTGTGTGCATGTGTTATGGCCGCCATCATCGTCGTGTCATATGCACGCTAAGCCACATATTTATGACTGTAAATACTGTCACATCAATTCCTGATGACAGGCCACCCGGAAACGTATAGAGTCTAAAGAAAAAGGAAAGCCAATTAGGAAGCAAAATCAGGATAACAGCTTTTGTTTCACATTAATGTGGAGGATTGTTTGTTTACTTCATGTGACTAATCTTAGAATGTGGGCATTGGGTAACTAATAGTACCTGCAGATATGAAGATGTCCTAAGAACAGTTATGTTGTATGCACTATATGGATTAAATGCCATTAATTTGATAGCATCCAGTAAGAGACTGAGAATGTAGTCTGCCAGAGAGAGGATTTATGCATTGATGTTTTGGAGTGTGCTAAAACTCTCAATAATATACTAACAATGAGTGTGACTACAAAACTAACACTACTAATTCTGAATACATGCAAATACATAAAATAACTGACAAGGATTCCTGCGATGGACATGGAACACATGATTGTATAAGAATGTATATAAGACTAACACATTGATGTTGAAAATTGGATGTTCACTCAGGCAAGTGTGCATATATGGTCGGTGTGAACAGGCGGCTAGTATTAATATGGCTACTAAGATGGTGGCCGGAAATAGATGCAGATATGTATAAATACAGTTCTATTCACTTTCTTTTTTGATATATGATTTTTAGAAGAAGTATTAAAAGTGAGGTTTTAAAGTCTCAGATTATGTATTCAGTGCCATATACAGTCATAATGGTAAATGTTGTCACCCCTGAAATTTTTCAAGAAAAAGAAGTATTTCTCACAGAAAAGGATTGCAGTAACACATGTTTTGCTATACACATGTGTATTCCTTTTGTGTGTTTTAGAACTAAACCAAAAAAGGGAGGAAAAAAAGCAAATTGGACATAATGTCACCAAACTCCAAAAATGGTCTGGACAAAATTATTGGCACCCTTAACTTAATATTTGGTTGCACACCCTTTGGAAAAAATAACTGAAATCATTGTCTTCCTATAACCATCAATAAGCTTCTTACACCTCACAGCCGGAGTGTTGGACCACTCTTCCTTTGCAAACTGCTCCAGGTCTCTTATTGGAAGGCGCCTTTTCCCAACAGTAATTTAAGGATCTCTCCACAGGTGTTCAATGGGATTTAGATCTGGACTCATTTCTGCCACTTCAGAACTCTCCAGCGCTTTGTTGCCATCCATTTCTGGGGGCTTTTTGACGTATGTTTGGGGTCATTGTCCTGCTGAAAGACCCAAGATCTCGGACGCAAACCCAGCTTTCTGACACTGGTCGGTACAGTGAGACCCAAAATCCGTTGGTAATCCTCAGATTTCATGATGTCTTGTACACATTCAAGGCCCCCAGTGCCAGAGGCAGCAAAACAACCCCAAAACATCATTGACCTTCACCATATGTCACTGTAGGTACTGTGTTCTTTTCTTTGTAGGCCTCATTCCGTTTTCGGTAAACAGTAGAATGATGGGCTTTACCAAAAAGCTCTATCTTGGTCTCATCTGTCCACAAGACGTTTTCCCAGAAGGATTTTGGTTAATCAAGTTCATTTTGGCAAAATGTAGTCTTGCTTTTTTATGTCTGTGTCAGCAGTGTGGTCTTCCTGGGTCCCCTCCATAGCGTTTCATTTCATTTAAATGTCGACTGATAGTTTGCGCTGACTCTGATGCTCCCTGAGCCTGCAGGACAGCTTGAATATCTTTGGAACTTGTTTGGGGCTGCTTATCCACATCAGGACTATCCTGCGTTTACACCTTTAATTAATTTTTCTCTTCCATCCATGCCCAGGGAGATTATCTACAGTGCCATGGGTTGTAAACTTCTTGATAATGATGCGCACTGTGGACAAAGGCAAATCTAGATCTCTGGAGATAGACTTGTAACCTTGAGATTGTTGATATTTTTCCACAATTTTGGTTCTCAAGTCCTCAGACAGTTCTCTTCTCCTCTTTCTGTTGTCCATGCTTAGTGTGGCACACGCAGACACACAATGCCAAGACTAAGTGAACTTCTCTCCTTTTTATCTGCTTTCAGGTGTGATTTTGATATTGCCCACACCTGTTACTTGCCCCAGGTGAGTTTAAAGGAACATCACATGCTTGAAACAATCTTATTTATTTACAATTTTGAAAGGGTGCCAATAATTTTGTCCAGACCATTTTTGGAGTTTGGTGTGACATTATGTCCAATTAGCTTTTTTCCTCCCTTTTTGGGGGGTTAGTTCCAATACACACAAAGGGAATAAACATGTGTATAGCAAAACATGTGTTACTGCAATCCTTTTCTGTGAGAATTTTATAGAAAAATTTCAGGGGTGCCAACATTTACGGCCATGACTATATGTGTGTATTGGCACTGTGTATGAGTATATAGAGGCTGTGTACGCATATGAGGCTGTATATGTGTATTTCCTTAAGGTTGCAGGGTGTAAATGTACGTCCTGCCCCCCTCCAGTTCTATGCTTCATAACCGGTTGGTTAGAGCTGGGACATGTGGCTAATGCCAGAGTTCACCAATCAGGGTTATGTCCAGCATTAACCACATTAGATGCCACAATCAAAGTTCATTGCAGCATCTAAAAGTATGAAAATAGGTTGCCAGATAGCCCAGAGGAGCTGATCAGGACCACAGCAAAATTGTGGTGTCCCGATCAACTCAGCGGAGGGTACCTATCTGCCTCCGGCTCGTCTGATCTGTGCTCCATTAGTGCAGAAAGCTTCAACAGCCTGTAGTAAGGTAGCGCCAATAACACTGATCAATTCTGTGCTATGGCACAGCATTGGTAAGTATATGCAATCTAAAAATTACCTGGGGGCGGGGAGGGGTTGAAGGGGGCCTTGACCGGTGTAAGGGGCCCCAAAATTTCTGACGGCAGCCCTGATGAGAAGGACCGGGGGGGGGGGGTGTCAGCTGTGTAATAATGATGAGGTGCTTAAGGTATATGGGGTGATGAGGAGACTGAGGATGGAGTGCGTGGGGTGTATGGGGGTGTTGAGGAGACTGAGGATGAAGTGCATGGGGTGATGAGGAGACTGAGGATGGAGTGCATGGGGTGTATGGGGTGATGAGGAGAATGAGGATGGAGTGCATGGGGTGATGAGGAGACTGAGGATGGAGTGCATGGGGTGATGAGGAGACTGAGGATGGAGTGCATGGGGTGTATGGGGTGATGTGGAGACTGAGGATGGAGTGCATGGGGTGATGAGTAGACTGAGGATGGGGTGCGTGGGGTGTATGGGGTGATGAGGAGACTGAGGATGGAGTGCATGGGGTGATGAGGAGACTGAGGATGGGATGCATGGGGTGATGAGGAGACTGAGGATGGAGTGCGTGGGGTGTATGGGATGATTCAGTGGTTGGTACAGTATTTGGCAGTATTATATTCATGGAGTACAGTGGTTGGCAGTATTATATTAATGGAGTACAGTGGTTGGCAGTATTATATTCAGGGGTTCAGTGGTTGGCAGTATTCAGGGGGTACAGTGGTTGGCAGTATTATATTCAGGGATACAGTATTTGGCAAGGTTATAATGATTATTGTCATCATACAGAGGATGAGGATCTACTGACAAATTAAGGAACCAATGATGTCCAGGTGTCAGACTCTGCAGAGAAGATGGAAGAAATCCTGGTGTCCGGACCAGATGAAGAAGAAAAGTAAAGACAACAGAGAAGACGTCACTCAGGTCAGTGATATCATTGTGTATTTTCCTAACTGTCCCATCAGAGCTGTAGTTACTGATATCATTGTGTAGTCTCCTGACTGTCCCATCAGCTGTAGTCACTTCAGACAAGATGGGAGTTGCAGCTTTCCAACATCTGGGGAGCCACTTGAACCAAGGTGATTGGTGGGGGTCCCATGAGTCAGACCCCCACTATAAAAATGGGCTGTTTATTTTAAAATGCCTGGGCCTATTTCTGGTCCAAGTCTGGCCCTGCCTGTAAGTCACTTCTATTACTAAGGAGCCAAGGAACCAGGGGGTGCCAAGGGGTGTCGTGCTAAGTCAAGGGGTGCGAGTGTAAAGGGGAGCACTGCCCTCTGCCTCCCAGCTAGATACGGGTCAGGCTGACCCGAGGGAGTACTCATGGGGCCTGGTCCGCACACTGAGAGGGACAGGGGCCAACCGGAGCCCACCTCAGGAGCCGTTCCATCCACCTGTGGTGGACAAGGCAAGTGGCGACACTACACGGGCGGGGTAAGTGGAGGCACTCCGGTGGGGTCTAGGTACATGAGGGGGCACAGTGCTGGGGGGGGGGGGGGGGGGCAGGCACATTCTTTGCACAGGGGCCCTCTGCTGTCTGTGTCCGCCCCTGGAGAGATGCGTCACCTGCCCTGCTGAGACCCGCCCCGAGGACTAATCACCGATTCCGGTGGCATTTACAAACTAAGATTCCCTTGAATGACTGAGTGTCCTGGGATCGTGATGCCTGCACCAGTTTTATTCTGCCCGCTGTTTGGGCAACATAAAACTGATAACAGGTTCCCCTTACCTGTAGTTTTAAATATAAAAAATATAGTTATTTTGAAATAATGAATAAACAACTTAAACTGCAAAAAAAAAAAAAAAAGAGAACCAAAGTGCCCCTCCCTTACAAAGTAGTAACAGCAGGTCTCCTCTACCCAGAACCTACCCCCTACCCCACATTACAGGTCCCCCCTCATTACAGGTTCCCCCAATCTTCAGCCACCCACATCAAAGGCATCCCCTCTTCTGCCCCCCACATCACAGGTCCCCCCTTTCCAGCCCCCAATATCACAGGTCCCCCCTCTTCAGCCTCCACATAAATGGTCTCCCCTCTCCACCAGCACCCACCAACATTACAGCCCCCTCCTTGCAGCCCCCCCACATCACAGATCCCCCCTTTGCAGCCCCCCACATCACAGGTCTCCCCTTTGCAGCCCCCCACATCACAGGTCCCCCCATTGCAGCCCTCCACATCACAGGTCCCCCCTTTGCAGCCCCCCACATCACAGGTCCCCCCTTTGCATCCCCCCACATCACAGGTCCCCCCCTTTGCAGCCCCCCAACATCACAGTCCCCCCCCCACATCACAGGTCCCCCTCTGCAGCCCCTAACATCACAGGATCACAGGTCCCCTCTGCAGCCCCTAACATCACAGTTCTCCCCCTCTGCAGCCCCTAATAGAGCTGGGCGGTATGACCAAATATGTGTATCACGGTATTTTTGTAACTTATGGCGGTTCCACGGTATATAACGGTATTTCTTTCACCCCCCCCCCCCAAATCATGTGACCTGCCAGCGCTGTTCTGCTCCCCCCCCCCAAATCATGTGACCCGCGAGCTCTGTTCTGCTCCCCCCCCCCCACCAAATCATGTTACCCGCCAGCGCTGTTCTGCTCCCCCCCAATAAATTATCAGCCCAGCGGGGTACTACTCACATATGTCACCCGCAAGCACTGCCCTCCTCCTCTTTGTTGGGGGTGTGAGTTGAAAAGGGGCAGTCCGATTTTTTCACGGGTTTGAATTTTTTCACCTCACACCGGCGCTGGAACTCTATACTGTACACCAGTGGTCTCCAACCTGCGGACCTCCAGATGTTGCAAAACTACAGTTCCCAGCATGCCCGGACAGTCCGGGCATGCTGGGAGTTGTAGTTTTGCAACAGCTGGAGGTCCGCAGGTTGGAGACCACTGCTGTACGCTATATCCCTATGCCCGGGCTGCAAAAGATAAAGAAAATAAACTTTAACTTATCTACGTCGGCCTTACGCTGGGGACGGGAACGTCAGACAGCCGTCAGCCTATCAACGGCCGGAGTGATGTCCCGCCCCGGTCAGTGATAGGTTAAACGCACTGTCATGTAAGAAGCCGGCCAGAGCTCCTTACATGACAGTGGTCTCAGCCTATCACTGGCCGGGCGGGACATTGCTGCGGACGGTGATAGGCTGACAGCTCTCCGACGTTCCCGTCCCCAGCGTAAGGCCGACGTAGGTAAGTTAAAGTTTATTTTCTTTATCTTT
The DNA here is from genome assembly GCF_029499605.1 of Hyla sarda. Classification (NCBI taxonomy): domain Eukaryota; kingdom Metazoa; phylum Chordata; class Amphibia; order Anura; family Hylidae; genus Hyla; species Hyla sarda. Next base: position 78,070,895 of record NC_079195.1, on the reverse strand, counting down.
TGCAGCCCGGGCATAGGGATCCAGCGTACAGCAGTGGTTTCAAACCTGCGAACCTGCAGCTGTTGCAAAACTACAACTACCAGCATGCCCGGACAGCCGCATGCTGGGAGTTGTAGTTTTGCAACATTTGGAGGTCCGCAAGTTGGAGACCACTGGCGTACAGTATAGAGTTCCAGTGCCGGCGGCCCCCAACAAAGAGGAGGGCAGTGCTTGCGGGTGACACATGTGAGGGGGAGCAGAACAGCGCTGGCGGGTCACATGATTTGGTGGGGGGAGCAGAACAGCGCTGGCGGGTCACATGATTTGGTGGGGGAAGTAGAACAGAGCTGGTGGGTCACATATGATTAGTTCCCCAATGTGGGGACAGCGCAGCGCTGAGCTGATAATTCATTCCCAAGGGGGAGGGGCCCAACCGGTATTGTGGTATGGGGCAAAATTAATATCGTGCAGCCCAAAAATTTCGGTATTCGGTATGAACCGGTATACCACCTAGCCCTAGCCCCTAACATCACAGGTCTCCCCCTCTACAGCCCCCCCCCCCCCATCACAGGTCTCCCCCTCTGCAGCCCCTTACATCACAGGTCTCACCTCTGCAGCACCTAACATAACAGGTCTCCCCCTTACCCTTACCAGACCCCCACACACCACATAACAGGTCTCCCCCTTACCAGACCCCCACACACCACACAACAGGACTCCCCCTTACCCTTACCAGACCCCCAAACACCACATAACAAGACTCCCCCTTACCAGACCCCCACACACCACATGACAGGACTCCCCCTTACCCTTACCAGACCCCCACACACCACATAACAGGACTCCCCCTTGCCAGACCCCCCCCCCCCCCACACACACCACACAACAGGTCTCCCCCTTACCCTTAGAAGACCCCCACACACCACATAACAGAACTCCCCCTTACCAGACCCCCCCACACACCACATAACAGGTCTCCCCCTTACAAGACCCCCCACACACCACATAACAGGTCTCCCCCTTACCAGACCCCCCACACACCACATAACAGGTCTCCCCCTTACCAGACCCCCCCACACACACCACATAACAGGTCTCCCCCTTACCCTTACAAGACCCCACACACCACATAACAGGTCTCCCCTTACCCTTACCAGACCCCCACACACCACATAACAGGTCTCCTCCTTACCAGACCCCCACACACACCACATAACAGGTCTCCCCCTTACCAGACCCCCACACACCACATAACAGGTCTCCCCCATACCAGACCCCCCACACACCACATACCACATAACAGGTCTCCCCCTTACCAGACCCCCCCACACACACCACATAACAGGTCTCCTCCTTACCAGACCCCCCACACACACCACATAACAGGTCTCCTCCTTACCAGACCCCCCCACACACACCACATAACAGGTCTCCATCTTACCAGACCCACACACACCACATAACAGGTCTCCCCCTTACCCTTACAAGACCCCACACACCACATAACAGGTCTCCCCCTTACCCTTACCAGACCCCCACACACCACATAACAGGTCTCCTCCTTACCAGACCCCCCCACACACACCACATAACAGGTCTTACCCTTACCAGACCCCCCCACACACACACCACATAACAGGTCTCCCCTTTACCAGACCCCCACACACCACCTAACAGGTCTCCCCCTTACCCTTACCAAACCCCCCCCCACACACACCACATAACAGGACTCCCCCTTACCAGACCCTCACACACCACATAACAGGTCTTCCCCTTACCAGACCCCCACACACCACACAACAGGACTCCCCCTTACCCTTACCAGACCCCCACACACCACATAACAGGACTCCCCTTTACCAGACCCCCCCCCCCCCACACACACCACACAACAGGTCTCCCCCTTACCCTTACAAGACCCCACACACCACATAACAAGACTCCCCCTTACCCTTACTAGACCCCCACACACCACATAACAGGTCTCCCCCTTACCCTTACCAGACACCCACACACCACATAACAGGACTCCCCCTTACCAGACCCCCCCACACACCACGTAACAGGTCCCCCCCCCTTACACCACACAACAGGTCTCCCCCTTACCCTTACAAGACCCCACACACCACATAACAGGTCTCCCCCTTACCAGACCCCCACACACCACATAACAGGTCTCCTCCTTACCAGACCCCCCCCCACACACCACATAACAGGTCTCCCCCTTACCAGCCCCCCCCCCCCCACACACCACATAACAGGTCTCCCCCTTACCAGACCCCCACACACCACATAACAGGTCTCCCCCTTACCAGACCCCCACACACCACATAACAGGACTCCCCCTTACCCTTACCAGACCCCCACACACCACATAACAGGTCTCCCCCTTACCAGACCCCCCCCCCCCCACATGACAGTGGTCTCAGCCTATCATTGGCCGGACGGGACATTGCTGCGGACGGTGATAGGCTGACAGCTCTCCGACGTTCCCGTCCCCAGCGTAAGGCCGACGTAGGTAAGCTAAAGTTTATCTTTTGCAGCCCGGGCATAGGGATCCAGCGTACAGCAGTGGTTTCAAACCTGCGAACCTGCAGCTGTTGCAAAACTACAACTACCAGCATGCCCGGACAGCCGTTGGCTGTCCGGGCATGCTGGGAGTTGTAGTTTTGCAACATTTGGAGGTCCGCAAGTTGGAGACCACTGGCATACAGTATAGAGTTCCAGTGCCGGCGGCCCCCAACAAAGAGGAGGGCAGTGCTTGCGGGTGACACATGTGAGGGGGAGCAGAACAGCGCTGGCGGGTCACATGATTTGGTGGGGGGAGCAGAACAGTGCTGGCGGGTCACATGATTTGGTGGGGGAAGTAGAACAGAGCTGATGGGTCACATATGATTAGTTCCCCAATGTGGGGACAGCGCAGCGCTGAGCTGATAATTCATTCCCAAGGGGGAGGGGCCCAACCGGTATTGTGGTATGGGGAAAAAATAATATCGTGCAGCCCAAAAATTTCAGTATTCGGTATGAACCGGTATACCGCCTAGCCCTAGCCCCTAACATCACAGGTCTCCCCCTCTACAGCCCCCCCCCCCCCCCATCACAGGTCTCCCCTTCTGCAGCCCCTTACATCACAGATCTCACCTCTGCAGCACCTAACATAACAGGTCTCCCCCTTACTCTTACCAGACCCCCACACACCACATAACAGGTCTCCCCCTTACCAGACCCCCACACACCACACAACAGGACTCCCCCTTACCCTTACCAGACCCCCACACACCACATAACAAGACTCCCCCTTACCCTTACCAGACCCCCACACACCACATGACAGGACTCCCCCTTACCAGACCCCCACACACCACATAACAGGACTCCCCCTTACCAGACCCCCCCCCCCCCCACACACACCACACAACAGATCTCCCCCTTACCCTTAGAAGACCCCCACACACCACATAACAGAACTACCCCTTACCAGACCCCCCCCACACCCCACATAACAGGTCTCCCCCTAACCAGACCCCCCCCACACACACCACATAACAAGACTCCCCCTAACCCTTACTAGACCCCCACACACCACATAACAGGAGTCCCCCTTACCAGACCCCCACACACCACATAACAGGACTCCCCCTTACCAGACCCCCACACACCACATAACAGGACTCCCCCTTACCAGACCCCCCACACACCACATAACAGGTCTCCCCCTTACCAGACCCCCCCCACACACACCACATAACAGGTCTCCCCCTTACCCTTAGAAGACCCCACACACCACATAACAGGTCTCCCCTTACCCTTACCAGACCCCCACACACCACATAACAGGTCTCCTCCTTACCAGACCCCCACAAACACCACATAACAGGTCTCCCCCTTACCAGACCCCCACACACCACATAACAGGTCTCCCCCTTACCAGATCCCCCCACACACCACACAACAGGACTCCCCCTTACCCTTACCAGACCCCCACACACCACATAACAGGACTCCCCCTTACCCTAACCATACCCCCACACACGACATAACAGGTCTCCCCCTTACCAGATCCCCCCACACACCACACAACAGGACTCCCCCTTACCCTTACCAGACCCCCACACACCACATAACAGGACTCCTCCTTACCCTAACCAGACCCCCACACACCACATAACAGGTCTCCTCCTTACCAGACCCCCCCACACACCACATAACAGGTCTCCCCCTTACCCTTACCAGCCCCCCCCCACACACACCACATAACAGGTCTCCCCCCTTACCAGACCCCCACACACCACATAACAGGTCTCCCCCTTACCAGATCCCCCCACACACCACACAACAGGACTCCCCCTTACCCTTACCAGACCCCCACACACCACATAACAGGACTCCCCCTTACTATAACCTGACCCCCACACACCACATAACAGGTCTCCCCCTTACCAGATCCCCCACACACACCACACAACAGGTCTCCCCCTTACCCTTACAAGACCCCACACACCACATAACAGGTCTCCTCCTTACCAGACCCCCCCCCCCCCACACACCACCTAACAGGTCTCCCCCTTACCCTTACCAAACCCCCCCCACACACACCACATAACAGGACTCCCCCTTACCAGACCCTCACACACCACATAACAAGTCTTCCCCTTACCAGACCCCCACACACCACACAACAGGACTCCCCCTTACCCTTACCAGACCCCCACACACCACATAACAGGACTCCCCCTTACCCTAGCCAGACCCCCACACACCACATAACAGGTCTCCCCCTTACCAGATCCCCCACACACACCACACAACAGGTCTCCCCCTTACCCTTACAAGACCCCACACACCACATAACAGGTCTCCTCCTTACCCTTACCAGACCCCCACACACCACATAACAGGTCTCCTCCTTACCAGACCCCCCCCCCACACACCACCTAACAGGTCTCCCCCTTACCCTTACCAAACCCCCCCCCCCACACACACACCACATAACAGGACTCCCCCTTACCAGACCCTCACACACCACATAACAAGTCTTCCCCTTACCAGACCCCCACACACCACACAACAGGACTCCCCCTTACCCTTACCAGACCCCCACACACCACATAACAGTACTCCCCCTTACCCTAACCAGACCCCCACACACCACATAACAGGTCTCCCCCTTACCAGATCCCCCACACACACCACACAACAGGTCTCCCCCTTACCCTTACAAGACCCCACACACCACATAACAGGTCTCCTCCTTACCCTTACCAGACCCCCACACACCACATAACAGGTCTCCTCCTTACCAGACCCCCCCCCCACACACCACCTAACAGGTCTCCCCCTTACCCTTACCAAACCCCCCCCCACACACACCACATAACAGGACTCCCCCTTACCAGACCCTCACACACCACACAACAGGACTCCCCCTTACCCTTACCAGACCCCCACACACCACATAACAGGACTCCCCCTTACCAGACCCCCCCACACACACACACCACACAACAGGTCTCCCCCTTACCCTTACAAGACCCCACACACCACATAACAAGACTCCCCCTTACCCTTACTAGACCCCCACACACCACATAACAGGTCTCCCCCTTACCCTTACCAGACCCCCACACACCACATAACAGGACTCCCCCTTACCAGACCCCCCCACACACCACGTAACAGGTCTCCCCCTTACCAGACCCCCCCGCACACACCACACAACAGGTCTCTCCCTTACCCTTACAAGACCCCACACACCACATAACAGGTCTCCCCCTTACCCTTACCAGACCCCCAAACACCACATAACAGGTCTCCTCCTTACCAGACCCCCCCCCCCACACACCACATAACAGGTCTCCCCCTTACCAGCCCCCCCCCACACCACATAACAGGTCTCCCCCTTACCAGACCCCCACACACCACATAACAGGTCTCCCCCTTACCAGACCCCCACACATCACATAACAGGACTCCCCCTTACCCTTACCAGACCCCCACACACCACATAACAGGTCTCCCCCTTACCAGACCCCCCCCAACATGACAGTGGTCTCAGCCTATCATTGGCCGGACGGGACATTGCTGCGGCCGGTGATAGGCTGACAGCTCTCCGACGTTCCCGTCCCCAGCGTAAGGCCGACGTAGGTAAGTTAAAGTTTATTTTCTTTATCTTTTGCAGCCCGGGCATAGGGATCCAGCATACAGCAGTGGTTTCAAACCTGCGAACCTGCAGCTGTTGCAAAACTACAACTACCAGCATGCCCGGACAGCCAACGGCTGTCCGGGCATGCTGGGAGTTGTAGTTTTGCAACATTTGGAGGTCCGCAAGTTGGAGACCACTGGCGTACAGTATAGAGTTCCAGTGCCGGCGGCCCCCAACAAAGAGGAGGGCAGTGCTTGCGGGTGACACATGTGAGGGGGAGCAGAACAGCGCTGGCGGGTCACATGATTTGGGGGGGGGGAGCAGATAAGCGCTGGCGGGTCACATGATTTGGTGGGGGAGCAGAACAGCGCTGGTGGGTCACATGATTTGGTGGGGGGAGCAGAACAGCGCTGGCGGGTCACATGATTTGGTGGGGGAAGTAGAATAGAGCTGGTGGGTCACATATGATTAGTTCCCCGATGTGGGGACAGCGCAGCGCTGAGCTGATAATTCATTCCCAAGGGGGAGGGGCCCAACCGGTATTGTGGTATGGGGAAAAATTAATATCGTGCAGCACAAAAATTTCGGTATTCTGTATGAACTGGTAAACCGCCCAGCCCTAGCCCCTAACATCACAGGTCTCCTCCTCTACAGCCCCCCCCCCCCATCACAGGTCTCCCCCTCTGCAGCCCCTTACATCACAGGTCTCACTTCTGCAGCACCTAACATAACAGGTCTCCCCCTTACCCTTACCAGACCCCCACACACCACATAACAGGTCTCTCCCTTACCAAACCCCCCCCACACACACCCCATAACAGGTCTCCCCCTTACCAGATCCCCACACACCACACAACAGGACTCCCCCTTACCCTTACCAGACCCCCACACACCACATAACAGGTCTCCCCATTACCAGACCCCCACACACCACATAACAGGTCTCCATCTTACCATACCCCCACACACCACATAACAGGACTCCCCCTTACCCTTACCAGATCCCCACACACCACATAACAAGACTCCCCCTTACCCTTACCAGACCCCCACACACCACATAACAGGACTCCCCCTTACCCTTACCAGACCCCCACACACCACATAACAGGACTCCCCCTTACCAGACCCCCTCCCCACACACACCACACAACAGGTCTCCCCCTTACCCTTACAAGACCCCACACACCACATAACAAGACTCCCCCTTACCCTTACTAGACCCCCACACACACACCACATAACAGGTCTCCCCCTTACCCCTACCAGACCCCCACACACCACATAACAGGTCTCCCCCTTACCAGACCCCCCACACACCACGTAACAGGTCTCCCCCTTACCAGACCCCCCCACACAGCACGTAACAGGTCTCCCCCTTACCAGACCCCCCCACACACACCACACAACAGGTCTCCCCCTTACCCTTACAAGACCCCACACACCACATAACAGGTCTCCCCCTTACCCTTACCAGACCCCCACACACCACATAACAGGTCTCCTCCTTACCAGACCCCCCCCCCACACACCACATAAAAGGACTCCCCCTTACCCTTACCAGACCCCCACACACCACATAACAAGACTCCCCCTTACCCTTACCAGACCCCCACACACCACATAACAGGACTCCCCCTTACCCTTACCAGACCCCCACACACCACATAACAGGACTCCCCCTTACCAGCCCCCCCCCCACACACACCCAACACAACAGGACTCCCCTTTACCCTTACAAGACCCCACACACCACATAACAAGACTCCCCCTTACCCTTACTAGACACCCACACACCACATAACAGGACTCCCCCTTACCCTTACAAGACCCCCACACACCACATAACAGGACTCCCCCTTACCAGACCCCCCCCCCCCACACACCAGGTCTCCCCCTTACCCTTACCAGACCCCACACACCACATAACAGGTCTTCCCCTTCCCCTTACCAGACCCCCACACACCACATAACAGGTCTCCCCCTTACCAGACCCCCACACACCACATAATACGTCTCCTCCTTACCAGACCCCCCCCCCCCACACCACATAACAGGACTCCCCCTTACCAGCCCCCACACACCACATAACAGGTCTCCCCCTTACCAGACCCCAACACACCACACAACAGGACTCCCCCTTACCCTTACCAGACCCCCACACACCACATAACAGGACTCCCCCTTACCGGACCCCCCCACACACCACATAACAGGTCTCCCCCTTACCAGACCCCAACACACCACACAACAGGACTCCCCCTTACCCTTACCAGACCCCCACACACCACATAACAGGACTCCCCCTTACCGGACCCCCCCACACACCACATAACAGGTCTCCCCCTTACCAGACCCCCCCCCCCCCACACACACATGACAGTGGTCTCAGCCTATCACTGGCCGGGCGGGACATTGCTGCGGCCGGTGATAGGCTGACAGCTCTCCGACGTTCCCGTCCCCAGCGTAAGGCCGACGTAGGTAAGTTAAAGTTTATTTTCTTTATCTTTTGCAGCTCGGGCATAGGGATACAGCGTACAGCAGTGGTTTCAAACCTGCGAACCTGCAGCTGTTGCAAAACTACAACTACCAGCATGCCCGGACAGCCGTTGGCTGTCCGGGCATTCTGGGAGTTGTAGTTTTGCAACATTTGGAGGTCCGCAAGCTGGAGACCACTGGCATACAGTATAGAGTTCCAGTGCCGGCGGCCCCCAACAAAGAGGAGGGCAGTGCTTGCGGGTGACACATGTGAGGGGGAGCAGAACAGCGCTGACGGGTCACATGATTTGGTGGGGGGAGGAGAACAGCGCTGGCGGGTCACATGATTTGGTGGGGGAAGTAGAACAGAGCTGGTGGGTCACATATGATTAGTTCCCCAATGTGGGGACAGCGCAGCGCTGAACTGATAATTCATTCCCAAGGGGGAGGGGCCCAACCGGTATTGTGGTATGGGGGAAAATTAATATCGTGCAGCCCAAAAATTTCGGTATTCAGTATGAACCGGTATACCGCCCAGCCCTAGCCCCTAACATCACAGGTCTCCCCCTCTACAGCCCCCCCCCCCCCATCACAGGTCTCCCCCTCTGCAGCCCCTTACATCACAGGTCTCACCTCTGCAGCACCTAACATAACAGGTCTCCCCCTTACCCTTACCAGACCCCCACACACCACATAACAGGTCTCCCCCTTACCAGACCCCCACACACCACACAACAGGACTCCCCCTTACCCTTACCAGACCCCCACACACCACATAACAAGACTCCCCCTTACCCTTACCAGACCCCCACACACCACATAACAGGACTCCCCCTTACCCTTACCAGACCCCCCACACACCACATAACAGGACTCCCGCTTACCAGACCCCCCCACACACACCACACAACAGGTCTCCCCCTTACCCTTACAAGACCCCCACACACCACACAACAGGACTCCCCCTTACCCGACCCCCACACACCACATAACAAGACTCCCCCTTACCCTTACCAGACCCCCACACACCACATAACAGGACTCCCCCTTACCAGACCCCCCCCCCCCACACACACCACACAACAGGACTCCCTCTTACCAGACCCCCACACACCACACAACAGGACTCCCCCTTACCAGACCCCCACACAACAGGACTCCCCCTTACCCTTAGGATCTCCTCACCCTGTGATAGCTGAAGCTGTACGGAGCTCTCATGGCCTCTGTGGCCCGACAGAAGCTCACACATGTACGCAGCTCATACGGCTGCCTCATATACATTTACTGTTGATCCACAGCGCTATCGGGATCCCTATGCCCGATGGCGCTGTCATCAGGATCCCCACGCCCGCAGCTCTACACCCCGTCCCCCGCAGCTCTACTCCCCGTCCCCCGCAGCTCTACTCCCCGTCCCCCGCATCTCTACTCCCCGTCCCCCGCATCTCTACTCCCCGTCCCCGCATCTCTACTCCCCGTCCTACGCATCTCTACTCCCCGTCCCCCGCATCTCTACTCCTCGTCCCCCGCATCTCTACTCCCCGTCCCCCGCATCTCTACTCCCCGTCCCCCGCATCTCTACTCCCCGTCCCCCGCATCTCTACTCCCCGTCCTACGCATCTCTACTGCCCGTCCTATGCAGCTGTACTCCCCGTCCCCCGCATCTCTACTCCCCGTCCCCCGCAGCTCTACTCCCCGTCCTACGCAGCTCTACTCCCCGTCCCCTGTGAACGCTTAGGGAGCGATCCACAGCGCTATGAGGATTCCTACGCCCGATGGCGCTGTCATCAGTGTGCGTCCCCGCGAGCGCCCCATGCCCGCAGCTGTACTCCCCGTCCCCCGCAGCTCTACTCCCCGTCCCGTTAACGCTCAGGGAGCGGGGAACAGAAAGTAGAGCATCGGGCGCAGGTAAAGTAGTACTGCGCATGCGCAGCACTACGCGAATAACTTAACCTGCGCCCGATGCTCTACTGTGCGCATCGATGCGTGACGTTTAAATATGTCACGTGACAAGAGAGAGCCAATAGGATGTGATGGAGGCGGACCATCTCATTCTATGGCAAATCTCATTCCACGGCAATGCACCGGCCCACAGGGCAGCTGCCTACCGGGAATATTCCCGGTATCCCGCTAAGCCAGTCCGGCCCTGGGCAAGAGTAAGGAGTCTGAGAAGGGGGAGGGGTTGTATATGTATGATTGATAAGGGGGGGAGATGTTGGGGGTTGTTACAGAGTTATCACTGTGTTATCTGCAGTGTTACATAGGACTGCAGGTCACATTTACTACATTATCTGTAGTCAGAGAGTTATCAATGTGTTATCTGTGGTGTTACATAGGACTGCAGGACACATCTACTACATTATCTGTAGTCAGAGAGTTATCAATGTGTTATCTGTGGTGTTACATAGGACTGCAGGTCACATTACTACATTATGTGTACTCAGTTATCACTGCGTTATCTTTGTTTTTACATAGGACTGCAGGTCACATTACTACATTATCTGTACTCAGAGAGTTATCACTGTGTTATCTGTGGTGTTACATAGGACTGCAGGTAACATCTGCCACATTATCTGTACTCGCGTGTGGGAGTTCTGGTTGCCGTGGATGGAGGGTGGGGGTCGACTTGGGGGGGGGGGGGGTGGCGCCAATATGGAGTTTCGCTTGTGTTGGCAGAAATCCTTTCACCAGCCCTGGCTAGAGGTATATTGTCATCCTCTATTCATAGAATGTGTTGGCAGATAAGAACCATTTGGCCCATCTAGTCTGCCCAATAATCTGAATCCTATGAATAGTCCCTGGCCCTATCTTATATGGAGGATAGCCTTATGCTTATCCCATGCATGCTTAAACTCCTTCACTGTATTTGCAGCAACCACTTCTGAAGGAAGGCTATTCCATGCATCCACTACTCTCTCAGTAAAGTAATACTTCCTGATATTACTTTTAAACCTTTGCCCCTCTAATTTAAAACAATGTCCTCTTGTGGTAGTTTTTCTTCTTTTAACCCCTTCCTGCTACATGACGTATGCATACGTCATGAGCGGGCTCCCACTATAGAACACGGGGTTGCACCCTGACCCCGCGTCATATGGCGTTGGTCCCGGCGGCCATCAACGGCCGGGACCCCCGGCTAATACCGGACATCACCGATCGCAGTGATGCCCGGTATTAACCCTTCAGATGCGGCGATCAAAGTTGATCGCCGCGTCTAAAGTGAAAGTAAACTTTGCCGGTTAACTCAGTGGAGCTGTTTGGGACCGCCGTGATGAAATCGCGGTGTCCCGAACAGCTTGCAGGACAGCTGGAGGGTCCCTACCTGCCTCCTCGCTGTCCGATCGCCGAATCACTGCTCCGTGCCTGAAATCCAGGCAGGAGCAGTCGAGCGGCGATAACACTGATCAATTCCTGGCTATTGCCTGGCAGTGATCAGTGTAGAAGATCAGTGTGTGCAGTGTTATTGCCCCCTATGGGAGCTATAACACTGCAAAAAAAAGTCTTAATACCGTATATACTCGAGTATAAGCCGAGTTTTTCAGCACGATTTTTCGTGCTGAAAACACCCCCCTCGGCTTATACTCGAGTGAACTCCCCCACCCGCAGTGGTCTTCAACCTGCGGACTTCCAGAGGTTTCAAAACTACAACTCCCAGCAAGCCAGGGCAGCCATCGGCTGTCCGGGCTTGCTGGGAGTTGTAGTTTTGAAACCTCCGGAGGTCCGCAGGTTGAAGACCACTGCGGCCTTCAACATCATCCAGCCCCCTCTCACCCCCTTTAGTTCTGAGTACTCACCTCCGCTCGGCGCTGGTCCGGTCCTGCAGGGCTGTCCGGTGAGGAGGTGGTCCGGTGAGGAGGTGGTCCGGGCTGCTATCTTCACCGGGGAGGCCTCTTCTAAGCGCTTCGGGCCCGGCCTCAGAATAGTCACGTTGCCTTGACAACGACGCAGATACGTCGTTGTCAAGGCAACGGCTCTATTCCGGGCCGGAAGCGCGGAGAAGAGGCGCCCCCGGTGAAGATAGCAGCCCGGACCACCTCCTCACCGGACCACCTCCTTACCGGACAGCCCTGCAGGACCGGACCAGCGCCGAGCGGAGGTGAGTACTCAGAACTAAAGGGGGTGAGAGGGGGCTGGATGATGTTGAAGGCCGCAGTGGTCTTCAACCTGCGGACCTCCGGAGGTTTCAAAACTACAACTCCCAGCAAGCCCGGACAGCCGATGGCTGCCCGGGCTTGCTGGGAGTTGTAGTTTTGAAACCTCTGGAGGTCCGCATGTTGAAGGCCGCAGTGGTCTTCAACCTGCGGACCTCCGGAGGTTTCAAAACTACAACTCCCAGCAAGCCCGGACAGCCGATGGCTGCCCGGGCTTGCTGGGAGTTGTAGTTTTGAAACCTCTGGAGGTCCGCATGTTGAAGGCCGCAGTGGTCTTCAACCTGCGGACCTCCGGAGGTTTCAAAACTACAACTCCCAGCAAGCCCGGACAGCCGATGGCTGCCCGGGCTTGCTGGGAGTTGTAGTTTTGAAACCTCTGGAGGTCCGCATGTTGAAGGCCGCAGTGGTCTTCAACCTGCGGACCTCCGGAGGTTTCAAAACTACAACTCCCAGCAAGCCCGGACAGCCGATGGCTGCCCGGGCTTGCTGGGAGTTGTAGTTTTGAAACCTCTGGAGGTCCGCAGGTTGAAGACCACTGAGGGCGAATGATGAGAAGAGGATGATGAAGGGGGGGGGGGGTGTGGGGATGATGAAGGGGGGGGGGGGGTGTGGGATGATTACAAGGGGATGATGAAGGGGGGATGTGTGGGATGATAAGGGGATGTGTGGGATGATGACAAGGGGATGATGAAGGGGGGATGTGTGGGATAAGGGGATGTGTGGGATGATGACAAGGGGATGATGAAGGGGGGATGTGTGGGATGATGACAAGGGGATGATGAAGGGGGGATGTGTGGGATGATAAGGGGATGTGTGGGATGATGACAAGGGGATGATGAAGGGGGGATGTGTGGGATGATGACAAGGGGATGATGAGGATGTTAATGACGGGTCTGGATGATGACAGGGGGGGATGAGGTATTTCCCACCCTAGGCTTATACTCGAGTCAATAACTTTTCCTGGGATTTTGGGTTGAAATTAGGGGTCTCGGCTTATACTCGGGTCGGCTTATACTCAAGTATATACGGTAATAAAAATAAAGTGTTAATAAAGATCATTTAACCCCTTCCATAATAAAAGTCAGAATCACCCCCCTTTTCCCAATAAAAAAACAGTGTAAATAAAAAATAAAAATTAAACGTGTGGTATCGCCGCATGTGAAAATGTCTGTGATTTTTTCCAGAAGTACGACAAAATCAAACCTACATAAGTAAGGTATGAATTAAACTGCGGAGAAACAGAAGCCCCCAAAAGTTACAAAATTGCACTTTTTTCTTCAAATTTGTCGCACAATGATTTTTTTTTTCCTTTTTGTCATGGATTTTGGGGTAAAATGACTAATGTCTGAGCAAAGTAGAATTAGTGGCGCAAAAAATAAGCCATAATATGGATTTTTAGGTGCAAAATTGAAAACATTATGATTTTTTAAAGGGGATGAGGAAAAAATGAAAAAGCAAAAACTGAAAATACCCTGCATCATTAAGGGGTTAAATATGCTCTCATTTACCGTGTTCATATCCCTTCTGTCTCTTCTTTCTTCTATACATGTTAAGGTCCTTTAACGGGAACCAATCATCAGATTTTACCCTATATAACGCTTGGCAAACGCTCCTGCCCCCAGGGATGGTGAAGATATGAAGTTATAAACTAGTCACCGCCGCCGCCGTAAGTAGTCACCTGGGCGGGGAGCTCTTCTCATCTACTCCCGTTCTTCGGCCGGCAGCGACGCCCCCTCCGCTTGATTGATGGGCCGCATCATCGCTCTCCTCCGTCTGTTCAGTGAGCGGTACAATGACGCGGCCCATCAATCAAGCGGAGGGGGAGTCGCTGCCGGCCGAAGAATGGGAGTAGGGGGAGTAGGTGAGAAGAGCTCCCCGCCCAGGTGACTACTTACGGCGGCAGCGGTGACTAGTTTATAACTTCATATCTTCACCATCCCTGGGGGCAGGAGCGTCCCCCGGGGATGGTGAGGACAACAATTTTACCCAAGCATTATATAGGGTAAAATCTGATGATTGGTTCCCTTTAAGCTTTCCTGGTAAGTTTTATCCTGCAATCTATATACTAGTCTAGTATCTTCTCTGAACTCTCTCTAGAGCAGTGGTTCTTAAAGGACAACTGCAGCGGAATTACACTTATCCCCTATCCACAGGATAGAGGATAAGTGTTTGATCGCGGGGGTCCGACTGCTGGGACCCCCCTCGATCTCCCTAACGGGGCGCCGGCATTAGCGCCCATGGTGACGTAGCGTCGACCTAGAGGTCAACGGTGACGCCCAGTCTCCTCCCCATCCCCATACAGTTGTATGGGGAATGCAGGGAGGCACGAATGCTGCCTCCCCGCCTCTCCCATAGAGATGCATGGAGGAGGCGTGCCGGCCGCAACGTCATGCTGCGGCTGGCACGCTCCCTGCACGGGAGAGCCACGGCCCCGTACAGGAAATCGCCGGGGGCCCCAGCGTTCGGACCCCCCGCGATCAAACACTTATCCCCTATCTTGAGGATAGGGGATAAGTGTTTGTACCGCTGCAGATGTCCTTTAACCTTGTTGGAGGTACTGAATCCCACCAGTTTCATATGCGCATTCACCGAACCCCTCTTAATTGGAAAAATAAAATATGATTTTTTCAAATTCAAAACATAGGAGGTATATATTTAAGTATATATTTATACATAGGTGCACAAAATGAACAAAACCATTAAAGAACAAAACCATTAAGAACAAAGAACAAAACCATGAAAACATGATTTTCACACAAAAACATAATGAATATTTACAGGTAGTGTTCCCCCACACATTAGGCCCTAATTCAGGGGTCCTCAAACTTTTTAAACAGGGGGCCAGTTCACGGTCAATCAGACCATTGGAGGGCCGGACTATAGTTAAAAAAAAAAAAACTATGAACAAATTCCTATGCACACTTATATATCTTATTAGTAGACTACACCTTTAAGTACGCAGCACAGTTACCCCCACATTAGGTTGGCAGTATAGATCCCCCACATTAGGGTTGGCAGTATAGTTCCCCCACATTAGGTTGGCAGTATAGTTCCCCCCCACATTAGGTTGTAGTTCCCCCACATTAGGTTGACAGTACAGTTCCCCCACATTTAGTTGGCAGTATAGTTCCCCTACATTAGGCTGGCAGTATGTTCCCCCACATTAGGTGCAATATAGTCCCCTACATTAGGCTAGCAGTATGTTCCCCCACATTAGGTGCAATATAGTCCCCCAAATTAGGCTGGCAGTATGTTCCCCCACATTAGGTGCAAAATAGTCCCCCACATTAGGTGCAGTATAGTCCCCCCACATTAGGTGCAATATAGTCCCCCATATTAGGCTGGCAGTATGTTCCCCCACATTAGGTGCAATATAGTCCCCCACATTAGGCTGGCAGTATGTTCCCCCACATTATGTGCAATATAGTCCCCCACATTAGGCTGGCAGTATGTTCCCCCACATTAGGTGCAATATAGTCCGCCACAATAGGCTGGCAGTATGTTCCCCCACATTATGTGCAATATAGTACCTCACATTAGGCCGGCAGTATAGTCCCCCCACATTAGGTGCAATATAGTCCCCCACATTAGGATGGCAGTATGTTCCCCCACATTAGGTGCAATATAGTCCCCCACATTACGTTGGCAGTATAGTCCCCCACATTACGTGCAACATAGTCCCCCACATTAGGCTGGCAGTACGTTCCCCCACATTAGGCTTGCAGTATAGTCCCCCACATTATGTTGGCAGTATAGTTCCCCCCACCTTAGGTGCAATATAGTCCCCCACATTAGGCCGGCAGTATGTTCCCCCACATTAGGTGCAATATAGTCCCCCACATTAGGCTGGCAGTATGTTCCCCCACATTAGGCTTGCAGTATTGTCCCCCACATTACGTTGGCAGTATAGTTGCTCCCACATTAGGTGCAGTATGTTCCCCCACAGATATACAGCCTCCAGCCATACAGCCTATGTACTGCCCCACTTCAGTGTTCCGACCACCGCTCCTCCAGTCCGGCCATAGCAGGACCGGAGGATTGGTGGTAGGAACACAGAAGCTAACGCGCCGCTGGTAAACACATACCAACTGCCAGCGGGCATCCTTGCTTCTTCTCCGCTCCTCCGCGCTCCGTTGCCATGGGCGCACGCATGGGACGTCAGTGACGTCCCTGCATGCGCTAGCTCCCAGCAGTCCCCGCATTTTTAAAGTAAACGCGGGGCCGCAGGGACTTAACAGAGGCGTCCCTGTGTTCCAAAAGCATCTTAAGGAACACAGGGATGTGCCGAGGCAAAAACACCTGGCAGGCCTCCCCCACCAAACCCCCGAGACTGACTCACCAAACCCCTGGGGTTCGATCGAACCCAGGTTAAGAACCACTGCTCTAGAGTATCTATATCCTTTTGGAGATACAGCCTCCAGTACTGTGCACAATACTCCAAGTGAGGTCTCACCAGTGTTCTGTACAGTGGCATGAGCACTTCTCTCTTTCTACTGCTTATACCTCTCCCTATACCTCCATTCTTCTATCTCTTGCTCCTCATACATCCAATAGGATGGCTCATTTTTCCACTTTTTTCTCTGACTGAACCCTAATACCTGGCAAAAGATGTCTACCCATTAGGACAACTCATGTGCAAAATTTAGTTGTGAATGGACAATATCTTGTCTCCAGTACGAGCTTCATGTTTAACATGGGAAATGTGCCCTGAATGGTGCACAAAATCATTCTCATGCAGCTCCTCGCCCACTTGATGATGTAGTGTATCAAGTGACCCAGAGCCCACCACGTGGAGGTGGCTGCATTTCGGGCTCCTCCCCACCCCCACCCCCAACCATATGTAGAGCTTATGTGGCCTAATCCAACTCTTCAGCAGGAAAAATGGTAGTACATTGGCCCTTATTGATCATCATCAGCTTCTGGTCTTATACTTCCTAGATGACTATACAAAAAGTAAAAGGGCATCTTGAAAGCGGCCATCATGCTGGATGCTGATCTGTTGGCCATAGTCCATGCTCCTGCCCACATATCCAATACAGAATTGGCCCCCCACAGTTTGCTCTTAGCATACAACCATGTCTGCTGCAGCCAAGACACTTTAGGTTCCAAGGGGAGTAAGTTTGTAAGAGTGTATGTATCTATGTATATATAGTGTTTCTCTCTTTATTTACACATGGTCAGGTTTACGAGTTTCCAGCTACAAGTTTGAGCCATGGCAGATTTTCCGCAACTCAAACTCTGAGCGGGAAACTTACTGTAAAACTGCCTGTGTGCTCTAGCTGTTGCATAACTACAACTCCCAGCATGCCCTGACAGCCAAAGAGCATATTTGGAGTTGTAGTTATGCAGTAGATGGCGGTAACAAACTACAACTCCCAGCTTGCTCTTTGACTTTCCATGCATGCTGGAAGTTGTAGTTATGCAACAGCTGGAGGCACATAACTACAACTCCCAGCATGTCCTTTGGCTGTCTGTGCATTCTGGGAGTTATAGTTATGCAAAAGCTGGATCCACTTTTTGAAAAAAAAGTGTGCCTTCTGCTGTTGCATAACTATAACTCCCAGCATGCACGGACAGCCAAAGGACATGCTGGGAGTTGTAGTTATGTGCCTCCAGCTGTTGCATAACTACAACTTCCAGCATGCATGTTTGCCGGGCAGATTTCAAACCTAGTGTAGCAGGGAAAATTAACCCCGAGTCACGCTCGGGATTACCGCTCAGGAGGTTAACATAGTGGTAACTTTGAACCTCTGCTTGTAAGGAAAATGGACATTAGAAATAAATTATATATTGATTCACAAATACGATCATACAAATATGATGTTGTCATCATAAAGTTGACATGTTTTTACTTTTTGAAGACATTAGAGGGCTTAAAGTAAAGCAGCAATTTTCCAGATTTTCACAAAAAATACTAAATCAGATTTTTTTAAGTGACCAGTTAAGCCAAAAGTGGATTTGAGGGGCCTTTCTGTGAGAAATACCCCATAAATGACCCCATTATAGAAACTGCACCCCTCAACGTATTCAAAATGACATTCAGAAAGTTTGTTAACCCTTTAGTTGTTTCACAGGAACAGCAGCAAAATGAAAGAGAAAAATCTAAATCTCATTTTTTGACACAAACAGGTTCATGTATCCCTATATTTATTTCATTTTTACAAGGGGTATAAGGAGAAAAAGCCCCGCCAAAACTTGTAACCCAATTTCTCCCAAGTATGGCAATACCTCATATGTTGACATAAAAGTGCTCTGCAGGCTCGCAACATGGCTCAAGAGGGGAAGAGCAACTGTGGGATTTTGGAGGGCAAATTTTTTTGCTGTCATGGTTTTTGGGGGGAATGTTGCATTTAGGAAGAGCCCATGGTGCCAGAACAGCAAAAAAAACTGCACATGGCACATTATTTGGGAAACTACACCCCTCAAGGAACATAACAAGGGGTATAGAAAGCCTTAACACCTCACAGGTGTTTGACAGGGTTGGATTGAAGTTGGACATGTGATAGCCTGGGGGTGTAGGGTATGGGGAGTGTAGCTGTGCGGTGACTAAAGGGTGCTTGTTAACCCTTGCTATTCGTGACGCCAGGGTGAGGGCTCCTCAGTAATGCTTGTCCTACGGCCACCCTTCCCAAGAGCGATAGGGAGGTAGATAATAATGGAATGTCCACAACCGGAGAGTTTGCTGAAACAGTTGTAACTTTTACTGAAGATTTTATGCAAGCTTCATAACCGGAACAGTTGCTATACATGCAAGGTTTCTTTGGAGATTGACAAAGGTTGGGACTTTAGCAATTTAGAGTCTTTAGGATAATATACGCTGTTCCACTGGATTTAGGGGATTTAGTTGCGGTCCAGTAGTCACACTAGCTTTAGCGGGGGTAGTTTAGAACTCACGGTTTAGTTCCGCTGAGGCCGGTAGGTTTTCAGGCCTAGCGTGTCTTTGCAAGTTGCGCAGATCCATCCTGCTAGTCCGGCATCCACGAGAGCAGCAACCCAAGAGAGCGATAATTGGCTACAGCTCCCTTATATGGGCAGGGGCTGGACTAGTGCTAATTGGTCCATACTTGTGTCAATCACCATTACAAAGGATTATGGGTAACATATGACCCAAGGACCCCCAAAGGCCCTCCAACATACCATAGAGGATATTAACATAGTCACATGACCGAAGGTCCTGCAACGCTAAACAAGGTAAGTACTATACATTTTATTAAATATACATTATTACTAAATATTTACATGTATCAACATTGTAGAATTAGAGTATAGGAGAGGCGACTAGGGGCTGTTCCTCCTGGGGGACCCTACCTGAGCGTTGTTACTCCGATTTTGGGGACCACCACACTAGGTACGGTACACAATTCGGTACCGGGACACCACAGACATGAAAAATTTTTTTTTGATTTTTAACACTAAAATGATGGTGTTATCCCAAATTTTTCATTTTCACATGAGGTAATAAGAGAAAATGGATCCCAAAATTGAATTCTCCCAAGTAAGGAAGTGCCCCATAAGTGGATTAAAAGTGCTTTGCTGGCGCACTACAGATCTCAGAAGAGAAGGAGCGCCATTGGGCTTTTGGAGATAGAATTTTGCTGGAATTGAGGTTGGGGGCCATATGCATTTACAAAGCCCCCATGGAGCCAGAACAGCAGAAACCCCCCACATTATAGAAACTACACCCCTCAAGGAATGTAACAAGGGTTACAGTGAGTACTTACACCTCAGGTTTTTTGAACAGTGGGCCGTAAAGATGAAAAATGTGATTGTTTTAAATCTAAAATGATGGTGTTACTCCAATTTTTTCATTTTCACATGGTATAATAGGAGAAAATGGACCCCAAATTTGAAGCCCAATTTCTCCCGATTAAGGAAATGCCACATATGTGGACGTAAAGTGCTCTGCTGGCGCACTACAGGTCTCAGAACAGACGGAGCACCATTGGACTTTTGGAGAGAGAATTTAATCAATTCAGATCGGCCATTTGCGGCAATTCCGGGCTGATGGGGTCTCTGATGACCAGATCGCCCGGAAAATAGGGATGATCGGAGCTGTCAGTGACAGCCCCGATCATCCTAAGGGATAGGAGCGAGGTGGCAGTGATGCCACCCCCTCCTATCCCCTATCATTAGTCAGTAATAACTAGCAGTTGAAGGCGGGGGCTTACCATGGAAACCCCCCGCTCTGCCCTAGATGTCGGGCAGAGCGGGGGGAGAAGATGGCGGCCTGTACCTGGGGACTTGCGGCGGACCCCGCCGATCATCTGTGGCATTAACGGAGATCGGCGGCGGAGGTAGGGAGACGACGGCGTGGAGCAGCAATGAAGGTAGCAGTAAAGCGATCTTTACTGCTGACTTCTAAGGGTTGCCAAACTGCAAATCCCAGCATGCCCAGAAAGCCAAAGGCTGTCTGGGCATGCTGGGAGTTGTAGTTTTGCAACATCTGTAGGGCCACAGTTTGGAGACCACTATACAGTGGTGCCCAAACGTTAGCACTCCAGATGTTGCAAAACTTCAACTCTCAGCATGCCCAGACTGCCGGCATGCTGGGAGTTGTAGTTCTGTAACATCTGTCCCTTCAGATGTTGCAGAACTACAACTCCCAGCATTCCTGGACAGTCTCAGCATGCTGGGAGTTGTAGTTTTTCAACATCTGGAAGAGCACAGTTTGGAGACCACTATACAGTGGTCTCTAAGCTATAGACCTCCAGATGTTGCAACTCCCAGAATGCTGTCGGCAGTCTGAGTATGCTGGGAGCTGTAGTTTTGAACAACTGGAGGCACACTGGTTGGGAAACATTGTCTGTTTCCTAACTTAGTGTTTCCCAACCAGTGTGCCTCCAGCTGTTGCAAAACTATAACTCCCAGCATGCACTGACAGACCATGCATGCTGGGAGTTGTAGTTTTGCAACAGCTAGAGGAACACTGGTTGGGAAACACTGAGTTAGGAAACAGACAATGTTTCCGAACCTAACTCAGTGTTTTGCAACCAGTGTGCCTCCAGCTGTGGCATAACCACAACCCTCAGCATGCACGGAAAGCCAAAGGGCATGCTGAAAGCTGTAGTTTTTCAACAGCTGGAGGTTTGCCCCCCCCCCCCCCCAGGGCGGGGGTTTACAGCTAGTCTCTCGCTGCAAGTTAGAGATGCAGGAAATTTTCCGCTGCAACTCAAACTCCCGCTGTAATCCCCCGGCAGTCTGAATGAACCCTAAAAACACTACACTACACAAAATAAAGGGTATAACACTACATATACACATACCCCTACATAGCTATTTCTCCTTTTATTCCTTATGAAAAGGTAAAGTTGGGGTCTACACCAGCCTGTTAATGTAAAAAAAATAATAATTTACACTTACATGCTGGTGTTGGCACAAGAAGGAAAAGGAAAAAAAGGCCCCCAAAATTTGTACCGCAATTTCTCCTGAGTATGGAAATACCCCATATGTGGGCGTAAAATGCTCTGTGGACGCACAACATGGCTCAGAAGGGAGATCGCACTATGTACATTTGAGGTCTTAAATTGGTGATTTGCACAGGGGTGGCTGGTTTTACAGCGGTTCTGACATAAATGCAAAAAAATAAATACTCACATGTGACCCCATTTTGGCAAGTATATACCTCACGGAATGTAACAAGTGGTATAGTGAGCCTTAACACCCCATAGGTGTTTGACGAATTTTCGTTAAAGTTGGACGTGAAAATGAAACATTTTATTTTCTTCACTAAAATGCTGGTGTTATCCCAAATTTTTCATTTTCAAAAGGGGTAATAGGAAAAAAGCCCCCCAAAATTTGTAAACCCATTTTTTTCTGAGTATATAAGTACTCCATGTGTGGACGTAAAGTGCTCTGCAGGCGAACTACAATGCTCAGAAGAAAAGGCAATAAAAACACACATAGAAAACAGAGTCCGGTGTCTTGAGAAATTCTGTGTCTTGATAAGTTCTGTGTCCCGATCAGCTGATGAAAGTGCTGAGTCAGCAGAGCTGCCAGCACAGACACTGTGATTGCACTGTGATTGGTTGATGGAAGGGTGTGTCTGCTCACTGCACAGATCACACTGTTGCCTCTAGACAAGCATTGACACAGATTTTTGCAAACCCTAATCCCTTATGTATTCCGACTGGACACATATCTTTTCAAACCCTAAACTCTCATGTACCCAGCTTTTCCAAGACACATCTTTTCAAACCCTAATCTCTCATGTACCCAGCTGTTCCAAGACACACATCTTTTCAAACCCTAATCTCTCATGTACCCAGCACACATCTTTTCAAACCCTAAACTCTCATGTACCCAGCTTTTCCAAGACACACATATTTTCAAACCCTAAACTCTCATGTACCCAGCACACATCTTTT
The DNA here is from genome assembly GCF_029499605.1 of Hyla sarda. Classification (NCBI taxonomy): domain Eukaryota; kingdom Metazoa; phylum Chordata; class Amphibia; order Anura; family Hylidae; genus Hyla; species Hyla sarda. The sequence continues at coordinate 78,047,787 of NC_079195.1, read as the reverse complement.
CAAACCCTAAACTCTCATGTACCCATCTTTTCCAAGACACATCTTTTCAAACCCTAAATTATCATGTACCCAGCTTTTCCAAGACACACATCTTTTAAAACCCTAAACTCTCATGTACCCAGCACACATCTTTTCAAACCCTAAACTCTCATGTATCCAGCTTTTCCAAGACACATCTTTTCAAACCCTAAACTCTCTTGTACCCAGCTTTTCCAAGACGCATCTTTTCAAACCCTGATCTCTCATGTACCCAGCTTTTCCAAGACACACATCTTTTCAAACCCTAATCTCTCATGTACGCAGCACACATCTTTTCAAACCCTAAACTCTCATGTACCTAGCTTTTCCAAGACACACATCTTTTCAAACCCTAATCTCTCTTGTACCCAGCACACATCTTTTCAAACCCTGAACTCTCATGTACCCAGCTTTTCCAAGACATCTTTTCAAACCCTAAACTCTCATGTACCCAGCACACATCTTTTCAAACCCTAAACTCTCATGTACCCAGCTTTTCCAAGACACATCTTTTCAAACCCTAAACTCTCTTGTACCCTGCTTTTCCAAGACACATCTTTTCAAACCCTAAACTCTCTTGCACCCAGCTTTTCCAAGACACACATCTTTTCAAACCCTAATCTCTCATGTACCCAGCACACATCTTTTCAAACCCTAACCTCTCATGTACCCAGCTTTTCCAAGACACACATCTTTTGAAACCCTAATCTCTCATATACCCAGCTTTTCCAGGACACACATCTTTTCAAACCCTAATCTCTCATGTACTCAGCTGGGTACATGAGAGATTAGGGTTTGAAAAGATGTGTGTCTTGGAAAAGATGGGTACATGAGAGGTTAGGGTTTGAAAAGATGTTTGCTGGGTACATGAGAGATTAGGGTTTGAAAAGATGTGTCTTGGAAAAGCTGGGTACATGAGAGTTTAGGGTTTGAAAAGATGTGTCTTGGAAAAGCTGGGTACATGAGAGATTAGGGTTTGAAAATATGTATGTCTTGGAAAAGCTGGGTACATGAGAGGTTAGGGTTTGAAAAGATGTGTCTTGGAAAAGCTGGGTACATGAGAGATTAGGGTTTGAAAATATGTGTGTCTTGGAAAAGCTGGGTACATGAGAGTTTAGGGTTTGAAAAGATGTGTCTTGGAAAAGCTGGGTACATGAGAGTTTAGGGTTTGAAAAGATGTGTCCTGGAAAAGATGGGTACATGAGAGTTTAGGGTTTGAAAAGATGTGTGTCTTGGAAAAGCTGGGTACATGAGAGGTTAGGGTTTGAAAAGATGTGTGTCTTGGAAAAGCTGAGTACCTGAGAGTTTAGGGTTTGAAAAGATGTGTGTCTTGGAAAAGCAGGGTACATGAGAGATTAGGGTTTGAAAAGATGTGTGTCTTGGAAAAGCTGGGTACATGAGAGATTAGGGTTTGAAAAGATGTGTGTCTTGGAAAAGCTGGGTACATGAGAGTTTAGGGTTTGAAAAGATGTGTGTCTTGGAAAAGCTGAGTACCTGAGAGTTTAGGGTTTGAAAAGATGTGTGTCTTGGAAAAGCTGGGTACATGAGAGTTTAGGGTTTGAAAAGATGTGTCCTGGAAAAGCTGGATACATGAGAGATTAGGGTTTGAAAAGATGTTTGTCTTGGAAAAGCTGGGTACATGCGAGGTTAGGGTTTGAAAAGATGTGTCCTGGAAAAGCTGGGTACATGAGAGATTAGGGTTTGAAAAGATGTGTGTCTTGGAAAAGCTGGGTACATGAGAGATTAGGGTTTGAAAAGATGTGTGTCTTGGAAAAGCAGGGTACATGAGAGATTAGGGTTTGAAAAGATGTGTGTCTTGGAAAAGCTGGGTACATGAGAGATTAGGGTTTGAAAAGATGTGTGTCTTGGAAAAGCTGGGTACATGAGAGTTTAGGGTTTGAAAAGATGTGTGTCTAGTCTGAATACATAAGGGATTAGGGTTTGCAAAAATCTGTGTCTGTGCTTGTCTAGGCTTGTCTAGAGGCAACAGTGTGATCTGTGCAGTGAGCAGACACACCCTCCCATCAACCAATCACAGTGTCTGTGCTGGCAGCTCTGCTGACTCAGCACTTTCATCAGCTGATCGGGACACAGAACTTATCAAGACACAGAATTTATCATTACTCCGGCAATACTGGGAGGTGGCAATACTGGAGTCTCCGTTTTGGAAACACTGCTGTATGAGACATTTTTCATTTTTATTGGGGGGGGGGGGGGGGGGGGGGACGGGACGTGTAAGGGGGTGTATATGTAATGATTTACTTTTTATTACTTGTTAGTGTAGTGCAGTGTTTTTAGGGTACATTCTCATGGACTGGGGTTCACAGTGAGTTTTCCGCTGGGAGTTTGAGCTGTGGCGGAAAATTTGCCGTAGCTCAAAATTGTAGAAGGAAACCCACTGTAAAAACCCGCCCGTGTGAATGTACCCTGACATTCACATTGGAGGGGGGGGGGGGGGGGGGCCCAAACCTTAAGCTGTGGCAAAACAAAAAAACAACTCCCAGAATGCACTGACAGACCGTACATGCTGGGAGTTATAGTTTTGCAACAGCTGTAGGCACACTGGTGGGGAACCACTGAGTTAAGAAACAGACTCTGGGGGGGCGTGGCTTGGTGCGCTGAAGATGAGCAGCGTGGTGTGAGTGCTCCTGCAGGGCTGCATCTTTAGAGGCACGTTACCGGGATATGGGAGGCAGAAATAGGGTTAGGAACTGTAAACCGACTGCCCCAGCACCCGGGGAACACACCAGTGACATCGCCACTTACTTCAGAGCACCGCCGGGACCCGGCATTACGGTGCAGCCTCCTCCTCTCTACACGTGGCCGCCATTACAGCCTACAACAGCACTGTCTCTTTCGGTGCCTGGTGTCCTGCAGCTCCCCCCTCACAGGCATGGACACACATCTGCCTGCTCCTGTCTCCTCACCCGCCTCACAGCAAGCTCCGGCTGCGACCGCTGACCTCCCCCTGTTGCTTCAACGGGAGAAGCCCCGGCTGACACCCTCAGAGAACCTGCTCTCATAGAGTAACACCGCTCCTGGCTGCGGTGCCACCACTCAGAGCGCGGCCTCCTCCCGCCCCGCAACAACATCTACAGGGAGTAGAGGCCCCTCTTCTACACTGAAGGTAAATGGCCCTCCTTTATCTCTCTCAGAAGACCTAGCACCACCGCAACACCCGGCTCCCCTTATGTCTCCCCAAAGAGGTCAGATGCAGCATGCTAGTCCCGCACATCATGCCTCCTCATCGCCCACCCAACCAACATCCTCCAATAAGCTCCATGAACTTCACATCTCTGCTGCACCTCCTGTTAACCCTTCTGGGACCCCTGAGGTACTCTCCAATGCCTCAGCTGCAACTACACCCCCTGCAGAGAAAAGACCCAGGGAGACTCCTGATACCTGTCACCTGCTAGCTACTAGCCCCGCTGCCATTGATGTTACAGATTGGTCCACTGCCATGGACTCAGATAGCAATGATGGCTCCCAAGATTCGGCAGCCGACAGTGATACCCAGAATTACTGGGGAGCAAGTCCACCTGCAGAAAAGACTCTTTAAAACACCTCTAAAATCACATCCTCCTGATCACTACATCTCGGGCCACTTTAACCTTCATTTATTCCTGTGTATGGACACATCCTCAGGATGCCGCCGGAGATTTAGGAGCACGCTTATCGTGGCGCGCGGTATCCATCGTTGATACTAGGCGGACATGAGATAGTTTCTTCTATGGAGATGCAGTGCAATAGACTGTCCATAGTTTACCGGTCATGAGAGTGGTGTCAATCAAGTGATAGCACCTACTGGATCAGAGACAATTTAAAAGCACCAGAGACAAGTTAATTTTTATGACTGATGATTGTATCCTATTAGTTCCTTGAGAAACCCCACAAGTTGGGGGGAAACGCGTCGGTACGGATACCAAACTGTAACATTTTACCTTATCACCTTTCTCACGTGGTGTGGGGAGAGGTCCTTGATTATTAATAGCACCATGGAGTATATATGAGAATGCCTTATGAGTGGAGGATTATTAATTGTGCCACCGATATAACCGCAGTGACTGATAATTGTGGTAAGAGGTACATTATCTCTCTCCTAGGGTGCTGTCTATCTAACAAAGGACCTTTGTCTCATTATTTGATATGATTTTTCACCTTTAGGTCACAAATTATAGTTTATTTTGCCTAATTAATACTTATTTTAAAGCATATCATTAAAGTATATATATTTTAGAAAAAGGTTATTTTCAGCTGCTGTGATTTATTAGAGAGGAATCTTTAATCTGACAGTTTTTTTGTTGCTGTGATAAACATCCTCAGGTTCCTCTACTTTATCCCATAGTAAATGATGTGCCCTACGACAGAAGCTGCACTCTATTTAACTGTGTGAAGCCTGGAGGGTCTTTCATCCCCAAGACAAAGACTATACGTTCTATTCCTCCCCAAGGCAGTCCTACAGTCTCATTGACTATATCTTTTGTCCACACTACTTACTCCCTTCTATCACCTCCACTACTATTGGCCTCAGAGTCCTTTCAGACCATGCCCCTGTTTCTTGTTCGCTGACGCTCCCCTCTCTGTCCAAAAGTTGATCTTCCTGGCGCATAAATGAGTCATTGCTCTCTGACACTGTGTGTCTCCAAGATCTCAAGGACTCCATACACAACTTCTCTCTGGACCATGCATCCGATGACTCCTCCCCCATATTCAAATGGGAAACTCTTAAATGTAGCCTTGGATTGGGGCGTGGTTAGCTGGCAATGTGAGCGGACGTGTGCTCCGGAGCTCCTGCACTTACCTCCTGGATAATATCCTGTGGCCGCCTGGATTCGGGTCCATCCTTTCTCCTATTGCCTCCTGTGGTCTGCTGCTGGCACCGGACTCTCCTCCCAACACGATTATGGGCCGCACCAGATGAAATAAGCAGAGCGCAGCCTCGGGCCTGGCTACGCCACACTCACAAGATGGCGCCTCCTCACCTCCTCCCTTATCAGATGTCGCACACCCTCCGCTGCGCGCCACGATCCAGGGGAAGCTGCTGCCGTGAACTGGGAGGCCTCCTCAGATGCCTCGGAAAATGTTTTGGGGGCACAGGACTATACTTCTGCTTCCCAGGCTGCCTCTACCAGGCAGCCTGATCAGGTTAGTGGTGGGGTAGCAGTGGGGACGCAGGCCACAACATCTGCAGGGCGTACCGCTCCCCCCCTACTGCTGAGCCCACCATGAGGGATATCTATGTGGCGGTTCTGGCTCCAATAAGGAAGAGGTCTCCTTTATTAGATAGGACTTAAGGTGTACTAATGAAAGAATTACGGCCCTGGAAGACAGATTGGGAGAGGTGGAAGATAAGTTCCCTGGTGTACAAAGAGACCTTGGCCGTGTGATCCACAATGTCCCCTATTGATTGCAAAATCCGATGATTTGGAGAACCGGCTCCGCCGGAACAATCTGAGATTTATTGGTGTCCCTGAACGAGCTGAGGGCAAGTCTGCTGCTGAGTTCTTTGAGACCTGGCTTACAGAAAAGTTTGGGAAGGACACTCTGTCTCCGTTATTTGCAATTGAGCGTGCCCATAGTGTGCCCTTCCGTGCCCCACCGCCCGGGGTGCCTCCACGCCCTGTAATGATGAAAATTTAGCATTTCAAGGACAGGGATACTATATTACGCACTGCCTGTGACCATTCTGACCTCACCATCAATGGTGTACATGTCTCCATCTTCCCTGACTTTTCCAACGAAGTGCAGAAGCGGCGTGCTCAGTTTCTGGACATTAAACGCAGGCTAGGAGCTCTGAACATAGCTTACTCCATGCTTTACCCAGCTAAATTGAGAGTGGCGGCGCTGGGGACAACCCATGTGTTCGAGTCCCCCAAGTTGGCTGTACAGTGGCTGGACTCTAATGAAGCGCTACTCCGCAGGAACCCGGACAACGCCTGATGTGCTGATATATTTGCTCTACATATGGATTTTGGGGACGCATTGCTGTTACTCTCCCCTGATTTGTTGGTTTGCTGATGTTACTGGCAGGGGGAACTATGTGTTCATATCCGATTCTGTCTCCTCTGCTGCGTGAGACTACTGGTGCTCCCCCCCCCCCCCCCCCCCGTTTCAGTTTCTGCTGCGTTCTATCCTGTTCTGGAGGACTGCCTGATATCCTATATCACCAGGACTGGCCATTATTAAATTTTTCCTTTTTGCAGGTAGCTCGGGGCTCCCATGACTTTGATGGCCCGTATGCTCCATGCTGGCGCTGTTACAATGGACCCCCGAAAGTCTCCCGTGCTGGAGACAATGTCTCCTATTTTCCTTTATTTTTTTTTCCTTTTACTTCTTTTCCAGTTTTTTCAATGTATGGCTCGTTATATGATGCTCATTGTGTTGCTTAATACTCATGTTGCTTTTTTCTTTTTTAGTGCGCAGTCTCTTGGTGTCCGCTTTCCCGTACAATCTCTTGTATCCATACGTGTGTTTCTGGGGAGGTGACGTGAGTTGACTTTATATATGTATGTTCGTCCCAATGGCTAGCCAGGTACACTTTCTTTCATGGAATGTGAAAGGTCTGGATGCCAATAAGCGATGTGCTATTTTTCAACAGATGAGGGATTTTCATCCGGGCATTTTTTGTCTGATGGAGACTCATCTCACTCAGGACACCGTGGGTGTACTTCGTCGCTCTTGGATTTCTCAGGCGTTTCACTCCACCTTTTCCACTCACGCTAGAGGGGTTTCTATACTGGTTCATAGAGCTGTTCCATTTGCTTGCCTTTCCTCATACATAGATCCTGAGGGCCGGTACATATGCTTACACTTGCACTATTTTTAGAGAGCAGTTCATCATAGTCGCTGTCTACATTCCTCCTCCATATTCTAGCGCTGTACTCTGGAAGGTTTTCTCTATTCTCTCTGCCCTGCCGCATTTGCTCATGGGGGATTTTAATGCTGTTCTGTCTCCCAGTTTGGACCGCCATTGGGTTATGCCTGATGCTGCCGCTCCTGATTCTTCCCCCCTTGCTCGTCTCCTAGGGGAGGTGGGCATCTGTGACCTGTGGAGAATTCGTAATCCTACTGTTCGTAATTTTTCCTGCTATACTAGCTCTCACAGAGCACTGTCCCACATAGACCTGGCCTTGGGTACCCGTTCCCTGTTGCCTCTTACTAGGGATGTGGAATACTTGCCTCAAAGTATTTCTGATCACTCCCCAATACATCTTAGGTTGTCTTGGGGTGACTCCCCCTGACATACTACCCCTTTATGGCGCCTGCACCCATTTTGGTTACGTTTGGTGGATATGGGGGGGGGGGGGGCGACATGGACCAGGCTATTACTGACTTTTTTACCCTTAACTCGGAATCTGCTCCCACCCCTGTAGTTTGGGAAACGCTTAAGGCATATGTTCGGGGTCTATATATTCAACGTATAAGCCGACATAAAACCAAATCTAGAGAGCTCACTGTCTCCTGCCTGGGGAGTTTTTTTAAATTGCATGGTGAGGTTTTGCTCCCCCAGCTACTGAAGGTGTTTGAGAGTGCATTGGAGTCTGGGGAGGCGATCATAGTTGTTCTACCCAAACCAGGTAAGGATGCTAGGTACCCTGCTTCCTATCGCCTGATATCCTTGCTGACGGCTGATGTTAAATTGCTGGCCCGTGCATTGGCGAATAGGCTATCCCAGGTTGTTTCGGGTTTGATCTACCCAGATCAGTCTGGGTTTATGCCCCATAGATCTACCTCCCATAATTTACATAGATTACATCTCAATCTTCAGGCTAGAGGGGGGGGGGGACACGGGGGCAGCGGTCATCTCACTCGACGCTATGAAGGCTTTCGACAGCATCGAGTGGGAGTTTCTTTGGGCCGTCATGCGCAGAATGGGATTCGGTTCCTAGTTTCTGCGCTGGGTGCAATTACTGTATTCGGGTCCCAGTGCCAGAGTAAGGGCTAATGGTCGTCTTTCGGGTGCCTTCAGCCTCGGTCGGGGGACGAGACAGGGATGCCCCGTCTCCCTTACTCTTCGCCATAGCGATTGAGCCCTTGGCGTCCCTGTTGCGATCCTTGGCGGATATTGAGGGGGTTCCCGCGGCGTGATGGTGAGGAACGTGTCTCGCTATACGCTGATGATTTATTGCTTTATACTAAGAATTATGCTTCCTCCATAGATTCCATTATGTCTATCATTGCTACTTTTGGCAGATATTCAGGGTTGTCTATCAACTGGGACAAGTCTGTGGTCCTATTTCTGTCCTCTCCGCCTCCGGCAGCTTTGTTACCTCCCACTACACTACAAGTTGTCACGATGCCGGCTGGCAGGTAGTGGATCCTCTGTGCCAGAGAGGGATGGCGAGGACCGCGCTAGTGGACCGGTTCTAAGCCACTACAGGTTTTCACCAGAGCCCGCCGCAAAGCGGGATGGTCTTGCTGCGGCGGTAGTGACCAGGTCGTATCCACTAGCAACGGCTCACCTCTCTAACTGCTGAAGATAGGCGAGGTACAAGGGAGTAGGCAGAAGCAAGGTCGGACGTAGCAGAAGGTCGGGGGCAGGCGGCGAGGTTCGTAGTCAGGGTGGATAGCAGAAGTTCTGGTACACAGGCTTTAAACACACAAAACGCTTTCACTAGGCACAAGGGCAACAAGATCCGGCAAGGAAGTGCAAGGGAGGAGACCAGATATAGCCAGGGAGCAGGTGGAAGCCAATTAGCTAATTGGGCCAGGCACCAATCATTGGTGCACTGGCCCTTTAAGTCTCAGGGAGCTGGCGCGCGCGCGCCCTAGAGAGCGGAGCCGCGCGCGCCAGCACATGACAGCAGGGGACGGGAACGGGTAAGTGACCTGGGATGCGATTCGCGAGCGGGCGCGTCCCGCTGTGCGAATCGCATCCCCAACGGCCATGACAGAGCAGCGCTCCCGGTCAGCGGGACCGACCGGGGAGCTGCAGGGAAAAAGACGCCGTGAGCGCTCCGGGGAGGAGCGGGGACCCGGAGCGCTAGGCGTAACAGTACCCCCCCCCCCTTAGGTCTCCCCTTTTTTTTGTCCGGTGACTGCCTCCCCTGGGATGAGGACACCGGGAAGGAATGGATGGTCTCCTCAATGGCAGGCAGTACAGCAGGAGTAGGAATGGGGAGGGAGGGCAGAGGGTGAAGCTTGGCACGGGGCAGGAAGACACAAGGACGGGAGCCAAGAGGGGACACAGAGGCTTGCCTGATGGGACTGGGAGGGGGGGAGAGGCATTTCCTGTGGCAGGCAGAGTCCTTAATGACCTTAGGGGGACCGGATACAGGAGGAACCACAGGGTCACGGCAGGGAGTACTGGGAACCGGTTGAAGGCAGTCCTTGGAACAAGAGGGACCCCAACTCTTGATCTCCCCAGTGGACCAATCCAGGGTTGGGGAATGGTGTTGAAGCCAGGGTAGTCCAAGGAGAATTTCGGAAGTGCAATTAGGAAGGACAAAAAATTTAATTTCCTCGTGATGAGGTCCGATGCACATTAGGAGGGGCTCCGTGCGGTAATGCACGGTGCAATCCAACCTGGCTCCGTTGACCGCGGAAATGTGGAGTGGCTTGACAAGACAAGTCACCGGAATGCGGAATTTATTCACTAAAGACTCCCGAATAAAATTCCCAGAAGCACCAGAGTCCAGGCAGGCCACGGCTGAGAGGGGAGAGCTGGCTGAAGTAGAAATCCGAACAGGCACCGTGAGACGTGGAGAAGCCGACTTAGCATCAAGAGACGCCACACCCACGAGAGCTGGGTGCGAGCGTGCGTTTCCCAGACGTGGAGGACGGATTGGGCAATCCACCAAAAAATGTTCAGTACTGGCACAGTACAGACAAAGATTCTCTTCCTTACGGCGATTCCTCTCTTCCAGGGTCAGGCGAGACCGATCCACTTGCATGGCCTCCTCGGCGGGAGGCCTAGGCGCAGATTGCAATGGAGACTGTGGGAGAGGTGTCCAGAGATCTAAGTCTTTTTCCTGGCGGAGCTCTTGATGCCTCTCAGAAAAACGCATGTCAATGCGAGTGGCTAGATGAATGAGTTCATGCAGGTTAGCAGGAGTTTCTCGTGCGGCCAGAACATCTTTAATGTTGCTGGATAGGCCTTTTTTAAAGGTCGCGCAGAGGGCCTCATTATTCCAGGATAGTTCAGAAGCAAGAGTACGGAATTGTATGGCGTACTCGCCAACGGAAGAATTACCCTGGACCAGGTTCAGCAGGGCAGTCTCAGCAGAAGAGGCTCGGGCAGGTTCCTCAAAGACACTTCGAATTTCCGAGAAGAAGGAGTGTACAGAGGCAGTGACGGGGTCATTGCGGTCCCAGAGCGGTGTGGCCCAAGACAGGGCTTTTCCAGACAGAAGGCTGACTACGAAAGCCACCTTAGACCTTTCAGTGGGAAACTGGTCCGACATCATCTCCAAGTGCAGAGAACATTGGGAAAGAAAGCCACGGCAAAACTTAGAGTCCCCATTAAATTTGTCCGGCAAGGACAGGTGGAGGCTAGGAGTGGCCACTCGCTGCGGAGGAGGTGCAGGAGCTGGCGGAGGAGATGATTGCTGATGAAGTTGCGACTGAAGTTGGTGCACAATGGTGGACATTTCCGACATCTGGTGGGTTAGATGGGCGATCTGTCGGGCTTGCTGGGCGACCACCGTGGTGATATCAGAGGCAACTGGCAGGGGAACCTCAGCGGGATCCATGGCCGGATCTACTGTCACGATGCCGGCTGGCAGGTAGTGGATCCTCTGTGCCAGAGAGGGATGGCGAGGACCGCGCTAGTGGACCGGTTCTAAGCCACTACAGGTTTTCACCAGAGCCCGCCGCAAAGCGGGATGGTCTTGCTGCGGCGGTAGTGACCAGGTCGTATCCACTAGCAACGGCTCACCTCTCTGACTGCTGAAGATAGGCGAGGTACAAGGGAGTAGGCAGAAGCAAGGTCGGACGTAGCAGAAGGTCGGGGGCAGGCGGCGAGGTTCGTAGTCAGGGTGGATAGCAGAAGTTCTGGTACACAGGCTTTAAACACACAAAACGCTTTCACTAGGCACAAGGGCAACAAGATCCGGCAAGGAAGTGCAAGGGAGGAGACCAGATATAGCCAGGGAGCAGGTGGAAGCCAATTAGCTAATTGGGCCAGGCACCAATCATTGGTGCACTGGCCCTTTAAGTCTCAGGGAGCTGGCGCGCGCGCGCCCTAGAGAGCGGAGCCGCGCGCGCCAGCACATGACAGCAGGGGACGGGAACGGGTAAGTGACCTGGGATGCGATTCGCGAGCGGGCGCGTCCCGCTGTGCGAATCGCATCCCCAACGGCCATGACAGAGCAGCGCTCCCGGTCAGCGGGACCGACCGGGGAGCTGCAGGGAAAAAGACGCCGTGAGCGCTCCGGGGAGGAGCGGGGACCCGGAGCGCTAGGCGTAACACAAGTGGTATCCAGATTTAAATACCTTGGAATTCAGGTTACGGCACACATTCATGATTATATCACCGACAATCTATTGCCTCTCCTTCTTCGGTTCCAGAGGAAGGTTGACGCATGGTCCCGTCTGACCTTATCGGTTGTTGGGTGCTGTAACTTGATCAAGATGATACTGATGCCCCAGTTACTTTATGTCCGTCATAATTCACTTGTATGGATACCCGCAGAATATTTTAAACGTATTAATAGAATTTTTCGGTCTTTCATTTGGAAGAGAGGTTGTGCCCGTATTAAACTTGAGACTCTTCAGCGCAGCAAATTGGACGGGGGATTGGCTGTACCTAACCCGTATATTTATTTTTTGGCAGCTCAGTTACAGCATTTTAAGGGGTGGGGGGTTGCTGATGGCTGTGGAATCTCTGGTAAATTGGTGGAGTGGATTACTGGGTTCTCTCCTCCCCTGGGGGCTCTTGAGGTGGGCACATCTGGGGGGCAAATTCACGGTTCTCCTACACTGGTGTTAATGGTGAGAGTATGGGAAGCTGTTAAGTCGCTTTTGCAGGTTCAGGGATTTACCCCATTTACTCCCCTCTGGAGGAATCCACGCCTTCCGTAAATCTTTCGGTTGGAGGTATTTTTACCGTGGAGAGAGACTGGTGTTCATACTCTGTCTGATGTGTTGGGTGATGGCTCTATTCTCTCTTTTCTGGATCTGCAGACTAGGTTTGCTCTCCCAAACAGGACTTTTTATCAATACTTACAATTGCACCATTCTATCGATCAACAGAGGAGGGTGACGCCTTTGACCTTGTCTTCGCATGGCCTGCTGCAGGATACGGGGAGGGTGGGTGCCCAGAGGGGTGCTATCTCTATGGCATACCGCATGCTGCTCGACAAACATCTTAACACCTTTCCTCTGACGGTCAGGGATCGTTGGGTGGGGGAGGTTGGACCCATTTCTGACGAGCAGTGGAGTGAGTTGCTGGAAACTGTACCTTTCTTGTCCTTGAGTGAGCCGCTTCATCTCTCTCAACTATTCCTTATACATAGGGTCTACCGGACACCAGCATTTCTCTTTAAAATAGGTTGGCGTGCTGATGCTTCCTGTCCCCGCTGCTCCGCTGACGATGCTGATCTCCTTCATATGTTCTGGGTGTGCAGAGAGTTGGAGGAGTTTTGGAGGGGTGTAGTCAGTGGCAATCATACTTAGGGCCTACTCAGTGACTGTCCCCTTGACTCCTGCTGCTTGTGTGTTGGGGTGCATAGCTGGCAGTTCCCTCTTGGGTGTGCAGTTCCCTCTTGGGTGTGCAGCGTATCTTGGGTGTGCAGTTCCCTCTTGTGTGTGCAGCGTATCTTGTACCAGGAGCGCAAACTGATTGCATCACACTGGACGCACTCAGCCTCTCCGACACAGCAGGAGTTCCTGAGTAGAATGAATGCCATTATTAGACTTGAAGAGGAATGCCATGGCTAAGTTTGAGCGGATCTGGGGACCATGGCTAGACACTGTGGGACTACCCTCCCAGCTCCTTCTGCGGTTGTGTAGGGGCCCCATGCAGGTCTTCTCCTCCGCTGGTAATAGTTATGTTCCTTTAGGATAGGATTGCTCCTTTGCCAGGGTTTATTATTTGGGGTTTACTCGTACATTGGTGTACCTGAGGCTATAGATGTGCATTCGACTCCCTCTCCTCTGTGTGGTGTAAGTCTCTCCCTCTCTCCTTCTGGCCTTTCTTCTTGTCTCTCTTTTTGTAGTCTGGCTTCCTGGGATTGTCTCCTTACCCGTATTGTCTATTCCGAAATGTGTTGCTATTTCTCCTAAACTGACTGGTGCCTCCCGATGTTGTCCTTATTGATACCTATCTGTTATTCCGTGCCATACTTTTATAGCTCCTTATTTTGGTTGGCTGCTCGGGCAGTACATCTGGAGACTGCGCTCTGTTAATTTTGACTGCACTGTTTATTATGGGGATATATTCCTCTTTTTGTTTGGTTTTTGTGCTCGTGTATTTTTTTATTCCCCTCTTTTTTTCTTGTTTTCTCCCCTCTTTTTAATTCCCCCCCCCTTTTTTTTTTATTTTTTTTTTATGTGAGTCACGTGTGCAAAATTTGATACCACCATAATATGTATAATGTTACTGAAGACTCAGGATGACTACTATCGCTATTGCAATTTCTTCACTTGGTTGGGACGCACTGCCAACTGTGCAGCCTCTATAGAATGTGACTCACATGGTTTGTTTCTGTGTTGTATTCTTGTTTGCAATGAAAAAGGAGTTTAATAAAAAAAAGATCTGATTAAAAAAAAAAATGTATCCTTAGAGGGGTTCTGATAAAACATGGCTCCCGCTTGAAGAGGGAAGCGTCAGCGAAACTCAAGCTTTTATATCTACAGTTACATTCTCTTGAGACCCAACACAAGCAATCTCAACAGGATAACACACTAAGGGAATGGATCCAAGTTTGCAGCGACATTCTCCAAATACTCTCATCAAAACATAAATACTATACTCAACTCACTGGACGCCTCTTTTATGAGTGGGGCAACAAATCGGGTAAACTCCTAGCTAATGCACTTAAGGCAAAAAGATCCTCCTTGTTTGTCCCTGTGATAAAACCGCGTTCGGGCCCCACATGTTTTCTAACACCTGATATTCTGGAAACCTTCAGAGCGTATTATGAGTCTCTATACAACTTGCCACTACCCTCAGACCATTCTATCCCTGCACCAACTACCACGTCCCTACCCCAATATATTGCACGCACAGCCCACCCTCAACTAGATGCCACAACAATACGTGACCTGGAAAGCCAATTCACTGCTAAGGAATTGGAGACTGCCATCTCCTCCATGCCACCCGGGAAAAGTCCTGGCCCGGATGGCTATAAAGCCAAATTCTATAAAATCCTACATCCCAACTTATCTTCTATTCTCATGGCGGCCTTCAACTCCATATCTGTGGACTCACCCCCCCCCCCCTCATTCCTACGTGCCTACATTACTGTTCTCCCCAAAAGCGGAAAAGATCCACTACTATGCCCCAACTACCGCCCCATTTCCCTAATTAACTCTGATGCCAAACTATTCGCCAAGCTGATAGCCAATAGATTGTCGGCACACATGCCTTCCCTAATCCACCCTGACCAGGTAGGCTTTGTAAAAGGCAGAGAAGCGAGGGACAACACCCTCCGTACCTTCTCGGTAATGCACTATGCCCACAAACATAATTCTCCGCTCTTTCTTCTCTCTCTGGATGCTGAAAAAGCCTTTGACAGGGTGGATTGGGGCTACATGTCTGCAGCCTTGTCCCAAATTGGCATAGGGACAAACATGCTTTCACGCATAATGGCTCTCTATTCACATCCACAAGCACAAGTTAGAGTTAACGGCTGTCTCTCCAAACCCTTTGACATCTGTAATGGCACACGCCAGGGCTGCTCCCTTTCCCCCCACCTACATGTAATCTGTATGAAGCATCTATTAATAGACATCCGGCAGAATCCTGATATTAGAGGACTGACCGTAGGCTCACGCCATTACAAATGCTCAGCGTTCACAGATGACCTCATGCTCTATATTTCCTCCCCTCTGACCTCACTTCCGTCTCTTATGTCCACAATCAAACACTTTTCCCAAATTAGTAATTATAAGTTAAATCTTGCCAAATGTGAAGCCCTGAACCGGACTATACCCATGTCCATGTTACATCACCTCCAAGACACATACCCCTTTAAATGGAACACCTCCCTGATTTACCTGGGAATTCGTGTGCCGGCCATACTGTCAGAAGCATACAAACTGGGAGACCTCTCTAGATGGGAAAGGAAAGATTTCTCGTGGCTGGGCAGAGTGAACACCATGAAGATGAATGCACTCCCGCGACTCCTTTACCTTTTCTCATGTATACCGATCCATCCTCCCCCGAACATTTTTTAGGGAATTACAGTCAATACAATCGAGCTTTGTATGGGCCCGAAGACCCTCTAGGTTGGCCAACCATGTACATGTCAGGAGAAAGAGAGAGGGGGGCCTCGCTCTTCCCGATTACCACTCATATTACCTGGCGACTGTGTTGACTAGGGTCCTGGATTGTTGCCACCACCGTGTTAATAAACAATGGGTGGAACTGGAAGGCTTGTCAGTGGGGAGTGACCTGATGGCGTTTCTGTGGCGCCCTCAATCTCCATCTTCATTTTCCCGACCCTCAGCCCTTCCTCCAGTACTTTATTCTATACATCGTGCACGTAAACTCTACCTATCGAAGCTCGACGTCTTCCCACCAGGTGGCCCCCTGACTCCACTCTTTGATAATCCCACCTTTGCCCTGACTCTTGCTAATAGCCATTTCCTGACCTTTCACCGGGGCCAAGGGACTATCTTCTTTAATCTCCTGGACAGGCCCTCGATTAAACCCCTCATAGATATACTTTCAGACACGGCCCCTACTCCCGCTCATCTATTCCAATATGCACAACTAACGAACTATTTCCACTCTATGAAAAGCGAGCTCCACCATCATCATCCTCTGACCGACTTTGAACGCCTGTGTGTTTCCCCCCGTCCCTCTTGCCGTGTAGTCAGTCATCTCTATGCTCTTCTCCTGGAGGAGTCATCAAGGCGACCCCTTCCCTTCAGAGTGGGTTGGGAAAGGGAATTAGGTCATTCCATTGCTGATGAAGACTGGCACAAAGCAATTAAAAACTGCCACAAGTCTTCCCTGTCCTGTAAAGAAACCAATTATAAAATCTTGACGCGATGGTAAAGGGTCCCATCTCTTTTGGCGACATTCTACCCAGGAGTTCCGGATCTCTGCTGGCACTGTTCCTCAGACAAAGGTACCATGATTCATATTTGGCTTACCTGCCCCTCTCTGTCTACCTTTTGGTCCAATGTCCTAAGCATTATAGCCCATATCACGTCCATACTCCTTGCCCCTACGCCAGAAATTACGCTTCTATCCATACTCCCCCCCCCCCTCCATACCCAATGCCATCTCTAGATTGATTGCCTATCTATTGCTAGCGGTGAGGTCAGTTATACCAAGACTGTGGAAATCGGCCGCTCCACCTAACGTATTGTCCTGGCTTCGCGAAGTCACCCACATCCACAGCATGGAAGAGCTCACAGCCACCGCATGCAATCGCACGTCTCATTATACTGCGATTTGGCATCCTTGGATGGCTTTCCAGTCATCCTCAGACTTTACTGCTATGCATCTCAAAGATTAGTTCGGTGATCATTCGCTCTCTCTAACACTGAGGAACCCCCCCCCCTCCCACTTACTGCATAAAGGGCCTCTCTCCCTCCCCCCCCCCCCTCCTACATTACACATAGACTACCGACATGGACTGGGTATCGTGGAGGTCTGGAGGCTGTCTTGTCTGAGAGGTACTCTTATTACTCATTCTTGTTCATCTTACTCTTCGACCCCTCTCTTACCTTATTCTCCCCCCCCCCCACACCCTTCTTCTCTCCTTTTCTCTATCTCTTTTCTTTCCTCTTCTACCACCTTCCTCCTCCCTTTCGTCTCCTTCCCTCTCCTTTCTGGTTGTTATGACACTAACTTTTTTATTATTATTATATTATCTTATTGATAACAGTAATATTTCGCATTGCCTATTGCGCTAGTGTGAACTCTATGCCATGTTGCCCCGTGTAATGTCAACCCACACGATTCACTGTACCAAAACCATGTCTTTGTATTTTGACACTAGCGATTGAACGTACTTGTATTATGGTTATGCGAATTTTTTTGCTCTGTGTACTGTGTTATATTTGCTGTTCACTTGAAAACTTGAAATAAAAAGTTTAAATTGGAAAAAAAAAGTAACAGACTCTAGCTCAGTGATTCCAACCCGTGCACCTCCAGCTGTTGCAAAACTACAACTCCCAGCATGTACAGTCTGTCAGTGCATTCTGGGAGTTGTAGTTTTGCAACAGCTGGAGGCAGACGGGTTGGAATCACTGAGTTAGGAAACAGACTCTAGCTTAGTGTTTCCCAACCAGTGTGCCTACAGCTGTTGCAAAACTACAATTCCCAGCATGACCAGACAGTCAGGGATGCTGGGCATGTAGTTCTGCAATATCTGGCCCTTCAGATGTTGCAGAGCTACAACTCCCAGCATGCCTGGACAGTCTGGTAATTGCAGGAGTTGTAGTTATGCGATAACTGGGGAAAAACTGCTAAGTAGTGGTCTCCAAACTGTAGCCCTACAGATGTTGCAAAACTACAACTCCTGCTGACACCGATATCGCCATTCCTCCATGATGCCGCAGCTTCTCCATGATTCCACCGCCGGTCCGGGTAAGCCGGCAATGCTTCCTCCCCCCTCGCCGCTCTGCCCGGACATCAATCGGTGAGCAGAGCGGGGGAAATGAACTCTAACCCCCCCCCCCCCCGCCCCCAACTGCCATTGGTGGTCGTACTGACCGACCAACTGCAGGGGATAGGAGGAGGTGCAGCACTGCAACCTTGCTCCTATCCTTTAGGAAGGTCGTTGCTGTCTCTGACAGCTCCGATCACTGTTATTTTCTGGGCGATGGGTCACCATTGGCCTGGATCACCGCAAATCGCCGGTCTGAATTGACAATGGGGGGTCTCAGGACCCCTAGGCATTGCCACGGCATGTCTGCTGATAGATATCAGCAGTCATCCAGGTCCGATCACCACTTGGTGAGTGGCGGTGATCGGAGGGTTAATACGGAGGGTGTACAGGTACGCCCTCTGTTCTCAAGTTCCAGGACGAGAGGGCGTATCCATATGCCCTCCGTCCCCAACAGGTTAATGCTGGGACACCCCACAATCCACTGTTCATGGCCCAACTCTCGCCACTCTACTTACCAGTTCCTGAAGCGTTCCAGCCCACACCTTTGGAGACCAGCAGGAGTGTCAGACCGCTCAACCAATCACCAATCAATAAAGGAGAGGATACATTCACGCTACAGAATTATACTGTACATGCATCATATACACAAACATACTGTACAAATTACATACTGTACATGCATGCATTATATAAACACACAACACATACTGTACACATTACATACTGTACATGCATTATATACACACAACACACATACTGCATACATTACATACTGTACATGCATTACATACACACACAACACACATCCTGCACACATTACATACTGTACATGCATTATATACACATACTGCACACATTACATACTGTACATGCATCATGTACACACAACATACATACTGTACACACTACATACCGTACATGCATGCTTCATATACACAACACCTACTGTACACATTACATACTGTACCTGCATGCTTCATATACACAACACATACTGTACATGCATTACATACACACACACAGCACACATACTGCACATATTACATACTGTACATGCATTATATACACACATACAGCACACATACTGCACACATTACATTCTGTACATGCATTATATACGTACAGTACACATACTGCACACATTACATACTGTACATGCATTATATATACACACAGCACACATTACATACTGTACATGCATTACATACGTACACAGCATGCACTACATACTGTACATGCATTTCATACACACAACACACATACTGTACACATTACATACTGTGCATGCATTATATACATACAGCACACATACTGCACACATTACATACTGTACATGCATTATATACATACAGTACACATACTGCACACATTACATACTGTACATGCATTATATACACACAGCACACATACTGTACACATTACATACCGCACATGCATTACATACACACACAGCACACACTACATACTGTACATGCATTACATACACACAACACACATACTGTACACATTACATACTGTACATGCATTATATACACACAGCACACATACTGCACACATTACATACACACACAGCACACACTACATACTGTACATGCATTACATACTGTACATGCATTACATACACACACAGCACACACTACATACTGTACATGCATTACATACACACACACACAACACACATACTGCACACATTACATACTGTACATGCATTACATACACACACAGCACACACTACATACTGTACATGCATTATATACACACAGCACTCATACTGCACACATTACATAATGTACATGCATTATACACAAGCAGGACACATTACATAATGTACATGCATGCTTCATACACACACATAGAATAGACTATTGTTTCCAACCAGTGAGCCTCCAGCTGTTGCAAAACTACAGCTCCCAGCATACCCAGATAGCCTTTGGCTGTCCAGGCATGCTGGGAGTTGTAGTTTTGCAACAACTGGGGGCACACTGGTATAGATACACACATGCACTTTATATAGTCATCCACAGTAGTAACACACACAGACACAGTACATAGACATACACATATGTACACACACTTACATAGCCACACACACATGCTTATACACATATATACATGCAGGGACACCTACTTTAGTCAGGCCCCATGTTGTACAGCCTCTGCGGTGCTCTCATTTCCACACAGCCACCTCTGTGCTCCCCTCCCTCCTCCTGCTCAGTCGCGAACAGTCCGTGGCCGAGGGAAGATACCAAGTGCAGGTGGGGGAGGAGAGGGCGTGATTGTAGGTTGGTGAAAAGAACTCCAAAGCTGCAAATTAATTTATAAAAAAAACAAATGTCAGACATCCGGGGGCCCTCTTGTTTGACTGGGTGCCCGGGGCCCGGAGCACGAGCTCCGTAAGCACCATTGTTAATCTGGCCCTGCGGGATGGGGGCCCTAGGCAATTTCCTGGATTTCTCCGCCCTACGCCGGCCCTGTGTATATAATACACTGCCTTATACTTTTTAAATAGTCATGGAAGATCATGAAAAACCTTTTGTAACTTTAAATATTCTTATTTTTTCAATATGCCTTAATTTTTTCATTTTTGAATTAGTTATTGCTTACAATTCAGTCTCCTATACAAGGAAGGAAACATAACATATGAGCAGTTGGATGAGGTCCCAGGTGACATGGAGTAGCACATATGCGGATTTAGCTGTGTGGTGTCTATAAATGTAAATTATACATAGGAAATATACTGAAGATCAGCTTTTGCTTTGAGGACAGGCACTTCCATTAATAATTATAGGGGACCGATGTCAATGTCCTGTATTATAGAGGTTTCAGCAGGGATATTGGTTATCAATCCAAAACTACATGACATGTGTATCAAATACCTATCTAGCATATCAGCTGTATAATGGAGAACTGGCCTGAGGTTGGTTGGTCTGGATACTGGTGATCTGGCCTATGATTGGTCGGTCTGGATACAAGTGAGCTGGCCTGTGATTGGTCGGTTCCTGGCACCTGCACGGAATGTTTTCTGTTGACCTGACGACCAATCATCACTCACTCGACCAACAGCTGGAGCGTCCGCAGCATCTTGTACTATCAGAGCAGCCTTTGACAGATATTTGAGCCTTACAGGTGTGTTATTTGTACTTCTTGTTGTGCGTCTAAGTGTCTGTGAGTGTTATTTCTTGTTGTGTGTCTGGGTGCGTGCTTTGATTTCAGGTTATACCTCACTTTCCGGATCATCTAGTGGCAAGCCCTACTCTAAATCACTGTAACCTTCATTAATATCATCACATATTTCTGTTCAGTTACACATCCAATGTATATTATAGCTGTATATTGCTCCAATTGTAAGTTTGAGGGAGATATATGGAAACTTGTGCAGAGAGAAAGTTGATCAGTTGCCCATAGCAACCAATCAGATCACTTCTTTCATTTTTGAAAAGGCCTCTGAAAAATAAAATCAGCAATCTGATTGGTTGCTATGGGAAACTGGTCCACTTTTCCTCAGCACAAGTTTTGAACCTATTGCTCTCCAGCTGTTATGAGACTACAACTCCCAGCTTGCCAGGATCTGTTGTTTTGCAGTAGCTGAAGAGCTAAATGTTGGAGACCACTGCTTTAGGTTACGTTCAGACGAGCAGATTTATAGCGTATTTTACTCTGCAGATCCACTGCTGAAGGACCTCTGTAGGGTGCCTTTATATGTGCCTGCTCGGAGTGGCAATACGCCGCTACATGCAGACACACAGAAGCGATGTAAAAGGCGCATGCGCTCGGCCACTAGCACATTGCAGTGTGTCTGCTCGTAGCGGCTTGTAACATTTCAAAATCACTGCATGCACTAGCTATTGTATTTTTTTCTTTCTTTTTCTTTTTTAAGTTGTATTGTTTCTCCTCCCATAGACCACTATAGATAGGTAGAAAAAATTTCAGAAAAATTAAGGTGTTTTTCAGAATTCTGTCTGAGCCAGGTTCTGTAATATTTTTTGTTTTCTTATTTCAACACTTTTATACCCTGGGCTTTACTCATGTGAATTATGGACACTGCTGTGAAAAAGTATTTGCCCCTTTCTTGAGTTTCTTTTTTTTTTTTTTTGCACATTTGTCATACTTAATCCCTTAAAGGACATCTACAGTGCTGGCACTTTAAAAAAAAGTTTACCTCATCTGATAGCATTTTGAAAGACCTTTCTAATGATACCTCATTTGTCCAAATCGGTCCAGCCGCTCTCCGGTAATTGCCGCCCGAAGCAGTAAGCAGCCATGTCATAAAGACTACATTTCCTATAACTCCCTGCGCCCTGCTTCCT
Organism: Hyla sarda; assembly: GCF_029499605.1. Classification (NCBI taxonomy): domain Eukaryota; kingdom Metazoa; phylum Chordata; class Amphibia; order Anura; family Hylidae; genus Hyla; species Hyla sarda. Next base: position 78,025,733 of record NC_079195.1, on the reverse strand, counting down.
GTAAGCTGCTGCTCTCCCCCCTAGGAAATTATAATAAAGTGACGCCCACAGCTCCTTCCCTTGTGGTTCTCCCCTGACCAATAGGAGAGCAGGCTGCAGCACATACTTGCTATGAGAGCACATAGCTGGTGTACAGTGTATGGTAAAACACAAACCTTCCCTATAAAACAATGTTGTCTATAGTTATTGTAACACTACAACTCCCAACATGCCCAGACAGCTATGTGCTGTCAGGTCATGCTGGGAGTTGCAGCGGTGCCTCCAGCTGTTGCAAGACTACAACTGCCAGCATGCTCAGACAGCTGAAGGCTGTCTTGGTATGCTGGGTGTTGTAGTTTGACAACAGCTGGAGGCACATTGGTTGGGAAACACTGCTCTAAAGGTATTTACTAAATGGCTTCAAGAATATCCCTGTTAGTTACAGCAGCGTAACTAGCAGGGATATAATTGGCCTGCTAAAGTCACTCCCTCATCTCCCCATCCTGAGCTCGGGAGGACACAGGTCTGCACGGGGAGAGAGTACACGCCCACTCCCTCATCTCCCCATCCTGAGCTCAGGAGGACACAGGTCTGCACGGGGAGAGAATACACGCCCCCTCCCTCATCTCCCCATCCTGAGCTCGGGAGGACACATGTCTGCACAAGGAGAGAGTACATGCCCCCTCCCTCATCTCCCCATCCTGAGCTCGGGAGGACACAGATCTGCACGGGGAGAGAGTACACGCCCCCTCCCTCATCTCCCCATCCTGAGCTCGGGAGGACACATGTCTGCATGGGGAGAGAGTACACACCCACTCCCTCATCTCCCCATCCTGAGCTCGTGAGGACAAAGGACTGCACGTGGAGAGAGTACACGCCCCCTCCCTCATCTCCCCATCCTGAGCTCGGGAGGACACAGATCTGCCCTTGGAGAGAGTACACGCCCACTCCCTCATCTCCCCATCCTGAGCTCGGGAGGACACAGGTCTGCACAGGGAGTGAGTACACGCCCACTCCCTCATCTCTCCATCCTGAGCTCGTGAGGACACAGGTCTGCACGGGGAGAGAGTACACGCCCCCTCCCTCATCTCCCCATCCTGAGCTCGGGAGGACACAGATTTGCCCTTGGAGAGAGTACATACCCTCTCCCTCATCTCCCCATCCTGAGCTCGGGAGGACACAGGTCTGCACAGAGAGAGAGTACACGCCCACTCCCTCATCTCCCCATCCTGAGCTCGGGAGGACACAGATCTGCACGGGGAGAGAGTACACGCCCCCTCCCTCATCTCCCCATCCTGAGCTCGGGAGGACACAGATCTGCCCTTGGAGAGAGTACACGCCCACTCCCTCATCTCCCCATCCTGAGCTCGGGAGGACACAGGTCTGCACGGGGAGAGAGTACACACCCCCTCCCCTCATTTCCCCATCCTGAGCTCGGGAGGACACAGGTCTGCACGGGGAGAGAGTACACACCCCCTCACTCATCTCCCCATCCTGAGCTCGGGAGGACACAGGTCTGCATGGGGAGAGAGTATACGCCCCCTCCCTCAACTCCCCATCCTGAGCTCGGGAGGACACAGGTCTGCACGGGGAGAGAGTACACGCCCACTCCCTCATCTCCCCATCCTGAGCTCGGGAGGATGCAGATCTGCACGGGGAGAAAGAAGCCAGAGCAGTGTTCCTTATCTCCTCTGCCTGAGCTCTGTCTGTGTCTACTGTGCACGGGATTCATACACTGCAGGGACTGGGAATAAATCTCTAACTGGAGATTATTTCTGTGATGTGGGAGGGTTTGTAGTCCCTGTTATGTGTGCGTATGCCAGGAGTTGTAGTCCCTGTTATGTGTGTGTATGCCAGGAATTGTAGTCCCTGTTATGTGTGTGTATGCCATAAGTTGTAGTCCCTGTTATGTGTGTGTATGCTAGTGTTACCCATCCAGGGAATTCCAGGAGTTGTAGTCCCTGTTATGTGTGTATGCCAGGAGTTGCAGTCCCTGTTATGTGTGTGTGAGCGAGTGTTTCCCAACCAGGGAATGCTGGGAGTTGTAGTTCCTGTTATGTGCGTGTGTATACCGGGAGTTGTAGTCCCTGTTATGTGTGTGTATGCCAGGAGTTGTAGTCCCTGTTATGTGTGTGTAAGCTAGTGTTTCCTAACCAGGGAATAATGGGAGCTGTAGTCCCTGTTATGTGTGTGTATACCAGGAGTTGTAGTCCCTGTTATGTGTGTGTATGCTAGTGTTTCTCAACCAGGGAATGCTGGGAGTTGTAGTCCCTGTTATGTGTGTGTATGCCAGGAGTTGTAGTCCCTGTTATGTGTGTGTGTATGTTAGTGTTTTCCAACCAGGGTATGCTGGGAGTTGTAGTCCCTGTTATACCAGGGAATACAACTCCTGGCATACACACACATAACAGGGACTACAACTCCCACCATTCCCTGTTTGTGGTACATTAGCATACACACATAATATGGACTACAACTCACGGCATTCCCTGGATGGTTAACACTAGCACATAACAGGGACTACAACTCCTGGGATACACACACATAACAGGGACTTACCTTCTCTCCCCTTGCTCTGCCCTCCTCCAGCTCTAACTTCGGAAATCTTCAGAGAGCTGGGGGAGGAGCAGACGCAAGTCTGCACGGGAGCGCAAGTATGTCCCTCACACCAGCTTTGTAGTGAGTGGGCAGGTGCGGACGGAAGACTGTGATTGGCCAGGGGCGTTTGCACAGCACAGCGAATCGCGGCTGTGCAAACGAAGATTCCATAAATATGTAAACTGTGGGAGTGAACCACAGGAGGATAGGGTGGCTGGCAGAGAGCAGGGAGGATGATTACAAAGGTGACGTTTCGTTACCAAAATGGCCGCGGCAAGCAGAATGAATAGGGGATGAAATTCATCATTGAGAAACCCAGGCTGTACTTCCGGATTTCGGAAACTAGAGGATGCCTGCATATTACTGAGTGGAGGTAATTAACAATGTTATATAATTTAGGATTATCTTTTAAATGGTCCAAAAATTTTTGGCTCCGGAGTACTCCTTTAACCTCTTCAGGACACAGGGCGTATGCCTGCACCCTGCATCCTGAGTCCTTAAGGATGTAGGGCGTACAGGTACGCCCATGTGAATTCCGGTCCCCGCTGCTAGCTGGTCGGGGACCGGACCGGGATGCCTGCTGAAATCTTTCAGCAGGCATCCCGGCACATCGCCCGGGGGTCCTGAGACCCTCCCCCCCCCCATCTGCGGCAATTCTGGGTCATATGGGTCTCAGGTGACCCGGTGACCTAGAAAATAATGGGGATCGGGTGTGTCCAAGACACCCCCGGTCCCACTGAAGGGATAGGAGTGAGGTGGCAGGGGTGCGGAGGGGTTAATGTTCGGTTCCCCCGTTCTGCCCATCCATGATAATATGGGCAGAACGGGGGAACTGTACTGTGACAGGGGCAGCGGCGGTGGAGGTCCCTTACCGACGATCGGCGGTGGCGGATGGGGATGGCGTGCGGCTCCCTGCTGCGGCTCCCTGGTACAAACGACGGAAGCTAGTGAGTTGTTGCCTAGCAGTTTGCAACAGCTCGAGGCTCCGTTTAGGAAATACTGCCATATGAGATGTTTTTCATTTTTATTCGGGGGGGGGGGGGGATGTGTAAGGGGGTGTATATGTAGTATTTCACTTATTATTATTTGTTAGTGTAGTGTAGTGTTTTTAGGGTACAATCACATGGGCGGGGGTTCACAGTGAGTTTTCCACTGGGATTTTGAGCTGTGCCAGAAAATTTGCCACAGCTCAAAATTGTAGAAGGAAACCCACTGTAAACCCGCCCGTGTGAATGTACCCTGTACATTCACATGGGAGGAGGAGCGACCCAAACCTTCAGATGTGGCAAAACTACAACTCCCAGAATCAGTGATTCCAACCCGTGCACCTCCAGCTGTTGCAAAACTACAACTCCCAGCATGTATAGTCTGTCAGTGCATTCTTGTAGTTGTAGATTTGCAATAGCTGGAGGCAAATTGGTTGGAATCAATGAGTTAGGAAACAGACACAACCTGTGTGCCTACAGCTGTTGCAAAACCACAATTCCCAGCATGCCCAGACAGTCAGGGATGCTAGGCGTGTAGTTCTGCAATATCTGACCCTTCAGATGTTGCAGAACTACAACTCCCAGCACGCCTGGACAGTCTGGGAATTGCAGGAGTTGTAGTCATGCAACAACTGGGGAAAAACTGTTTAGAGACCGCTAAGTAGTGGTCTCCAAACTGTAGCCCTCTAGATGTTGCAAAACTACAACTCCAAGCAGCCCCAGACTGTCCATGCATGCTGGGAGTTGTAGTTCTGCAGCATATGTAGGGCCAGATATTGCAGAACTACACACCCAGCATCCCTGACTGTCTGGGCATGCTGGGAATTGTAGTTTTGCAACATCTGGGGGGCTACAGTTTGGAGGCCAGCATATAGTGGTCTCCAAACTGTGGCCCTCCAGATGTTGCAAAACTACAACTCCCAGCATGCCCAGACAGCCTTTGGCTGTCTGGGCATGCTGGTAGTTGTAGTTTTGCAACTTTTAGAAGGCCACAGTGAAGATCCCTTACCGGAGATCTTCACTGCAGCCTCCTCCACCACCACACTTTCCGGATGCAGTCCTCCTGCTGACGCCGATGCCACTGCACCTCCACGATGCCGCCGCTGCTCCATGATGCCGCCGCCAGTCCGGGTAAGCCGGCTATACTACCCCCCTCGCCGCCCGTGTTCCCCCCTGCTCTGCCCAGACTTCGATCGGTGGGCGGAGCAGGGGAAATTAACTCTAACCCCGCGCCCACAACTGCCGTTGGTGGTCGTACTGACCGACCAATGGCAGGTAATAGGAGGTGGCAGTACTGCCACCTCGCGCCTATCCTTCAGAGACAGCTCTGATCACTGTTATTTTCTGGGCGATAGGGTCAACAGTGACCTGATTGGCCCGGATCACCGCAAATCGCCGGTCTAAATTGACATGGGGGGTCTCAGGACCCCCTAGGCATTGCCACGGGATGCCTGCTGTTAGATATCAGCAGTCATCCCGGTCTGATCACCGCCTGGCGAGCGGCGGTGATCGGAAATATGGAGGGAGTACCTGTACGCCCTCCGTCCTTAAGTTCCGGGACGGGAGGGCGTATCCATACGCCCTCCGTCCCCAACAGGTTAATGCTGGGACACCCCGCAATCCACTGTTCAGGGCCCGACTCTCGCCACTCTACCTACCAGTTCCTGAAGCGTTCCAGCCCTCACCTTCGGAGACCAGCAGGAGTGTCAGACTGCTCAGCCAATCACCAATCAATAAAGGAGAGGATACATTCACGCTACAGAATTTTGGCTGCATGAATCTAATGTTAGTGTAAATGGTTTTTCAAGTGACCCATTCACACTGCTAAGAAATAGTTTTCTTATAACATAAAATTTTCGGTTCGTGAATGGTGAACGCGAACTTCCGCAAATGTTCGCGAACCAGGAGAATTTTAAAACTCACAGGGACTCTTTCTGGCCACAATAGTGATTTAAACGTTTTTTCAAGGGGACTAATACCTGGACTGTGGCGTGCTTGAGGGGGATCCATGGCAAAACTCCCATGGAAAATGACATATTTGATGCAGAGTCTGGTTTTAATCCATAAAGGGCATAAATCACCTATTATTCCTAAATTCTTTGGAATAACATGCTTTTGACCCCTTTAGGCAGCACATAGAGCCCCCCTTTAGGCATCACATAGTTAGATCCCCCCTTTAGAAAGCACATAGATTCCCCCATATTAGGCAGCGCATAGTTAGAGCCCCCCTTTAGGCAGCACACAGTGAGAGCCCCCCTTTAGGCAGCACATAGTTAGATCCCCCCTTTATGCATCACATAGTTAGATCCCCCCTTTAGGCAGCACATAGATTCCACCATGTTAGGCATCACATAGTTAGAGCCCCCCTTTAGGCAGCACATAGAGCCCCCTTTAGGCAGCACATATTTAGATCCCCCCCTTTAGGCAGCACATAGATTCCCCCATATTAGGCAGCACATAGTTAGAGTCCCCCTTTAGGCAGCACTGGTTTTATTTCACAGCCAAAAAAGGTATTTTTATTTTTATGTGAACAACTGTCACACCAAATGTGATTTGCACTAGTGTGACAATGAGCAAAAAAGGTTGCCAGCGGAGTTCCCCTTTTAAGCAGAGGTCCCCAACCAGGGTGCCTCCAGAAGTTGCAAGACACATGGATTGAACTTATAGCCCTTTTAACACTGTAGTTAGTTGCTTGAAGGAACTTAAGTTTTACACTGGAGTACCCCTTTTAACCAGCGGTTCTCTCCCAACCAGGGTGCCTCCAGCTGTTGCAAGACACACGGACTGATATTTGAGCCCTAAAAGGGGCTTTCTGGGTGCTGTCCTTAAAGCAGATGTTAGACTAGTGCTTTAGGAGTAAACTGGACCCTGAATACACCACCTAGCAGCAACTTAGCTATTGCTTTCCCTATTACAGCAGAAGCAGCTTCTCTGTCCCTCCACTTTCTAAGCCTGCAGCATGCCGAATGAAGGTAAAATGGCGTCCGTGCAGGAGGTAGGAGGGTCTGGAAGGGAGGGACTGCTGCTGATTGGCTGTAATGTGTCTGCTGACTCTGACTCACAGGGTCAAAGTTTACCGCAATGTTAAAGTATAGAGGGCGAATCGAACTTCACATATGTTCGCCCGGCGATGCGAACGCGAACATGCTACTAAGAAATTATGGAGCCCAGACACGGCAAAGAATGAACATTTCAACCCTTACACAGCCATAGTACCTCAATATATGCAGTAGTAGATATAGAGAAATAACTATTTATGTATATGTACCTCATGATAATGTCCATATGGAAACAGGTTATTGTGATGGACCTACACCCAGCTAAACATACTCACAACAATTTTTTTCGGGACCAAATATATTACCCATGTTGTTTGAAAATGAGGGCACACAACTCTCCTTGGTACTAAATGGAAGAATTGGTGCAAATGAGCTATCCATTTGGAAGCTCAAAAGAGGTTCTACAGCAGCTGGGTTGTGTATAATAAGGGATAATAGCCCTATGGCCTGTATATAATACACTGCCTTATACTTTTTAAATAGTCATGGAAGATCATGAAAAACCTTTTGTAACTTTAAATATTCTTATTTTTTCAATATGCCTTAATTTTTTCATTTTTGAATTAGTTATTGCTTACAATTCAGTCTCCTATACAAGGAAGGAAACATAACATATGAGCAGTTGGATGAGGTCCCAGGTGACATGGAGTAGCACATATGCGGATTTACCTGTGTGGTGTCTATAAATGTAAATTATATATAGGAAATATACTGAGGAGCAGCTTTTGCTTTGAGGACAGGCACTTCCATTAATAATTATAGGGGATCGATGTCAATGTCCTGTATTATAGAGGTTTCAGCAGGGATATTGGTTATCAATCCAAAACTACATTACATGTGTATCAAATATCTATCTAGCATATCAGCTGTATAATGGAGAACTGGCCTGTGGTTGGTTGGTCTGGATACTGGTGATCTGGCCTATGATTGGTCGGTCTGGATACAAGTGAGCTGGCCTGTGATTGGTCGGTTCCTGGCACCTGCACGGAATGTTTTTCTGTTGACCTGACGACCAGCCATCACTTACTCGACCAACAGCTAGAGCGTCCGCAGCATCTTGTACTATCAGAGCAGCCTTTGACAGATATTTGAGCCTTGCAGGTGTGTTATTTGTACTTCTTGTTGTGAGTGTTATTTTTTGTTGTGTGTCTGGGTGCGTGCTTTGATTTCAGGTTATACCTCACTTTCCGGATCATCTAGTCGCAAGCCCTACTCTAAATCATTGTAACCTTCATTAATATCATCACATATTTCTGTTCAGTTACACATCCAATGTATATTATAGCTGTATATTGCTCCAATTGAGATACAGTGACCCCCCGACTTATGATGGCCCCGACATATGATCATTTCAACATATGATGGCCTCTCAGAGCCCATCATATGTTGAAGGCAGCATCGACATATGATGCTGCTGTGTGTCGGGGCCATCGTACAAACAGCTATCTGACAGTGCTGACAACTTCAGCAACTGACAGATAGTTGTTTAATGTGCCCCGTTCTGCCTCCTGTTACTCACATGCTGTCTTGCTAATTCACGCAGGCTTCCACTGTGAGCTCCGTGTAAGCCCCGCCCCCCCAGTGCTGCCATAGCCAATAGCCTGCAGCATCTTGCTGCAGGCATCCAATGAGCTGCTGGCTGCCCTCCCCTTCCTTTCCTAAAGAGCTGTAGTCGGCAGGATTGTAATGGAGGACATTCTGTCCCCCCTGAAGGTATTTAAAGAACTGTACAGTACTGTATGCCAGGGGCGTACCTAGAGCATTTGGCACCCGGTGCGGACCCTTTGTTTGGCCCCCCCCCCCCCCACACACACACACACGCACCCCCCCTTAATTACACCCCCTCCCTCCCCCCGGGGGCGGACTGACAACACTCGGGGGCCCCCGGACCAAAAAAAAGGCAAGGGCCCCTGCTAGGCTCTGCAGCTCGTCAATCTTCTGCCACGCTCCTGTTCCACCCAAATCCCACACACAATAAACTAAAATGTATTTATGTAAGAAACACTTTAACGTAGGTAAATTTCCATGACCAATAATACTGGTATACAAGGAGTAAATATATACCACCACACAATAACTGGATAATACCGCCATACTGTACTGAATAAAACCACTATATACAGACCACTATACTATAAAGATTCTGTATACAATATAAGTGATTATATACAGGACCATATGGCGGTAGATATCAGCTGTACACAGGATGTATATACCATATAAGTGATTACAGTTACATTTTGGGACTCACAATTACGTCTTTTCTGATCAGCGGCGTCCTCTTTCCTTTTCTTCTCCGTCCGGATAAGACCGCCATGTGGATCTCTTAACATCTGCAGGAAAAACATGTCAGACTCTGCATATATTCAGTGCCCTCCTCTACGCAATCTTTCTATAGGCCCACAAACTGTAATAATGCCCTCCTTGGTGTCCTGCACAGTAAAAGGGCAGGTAGGTAGGTAGCCCGGTAGGTAGGTAACCTTTCTAAGGATACCTCATTTGTCCAAATCGGTCCAGCCGTTCTCCGGTAATTGCCGCCCGAAGCAGTAAGCAGCCATGTCATAAAGACTACATTTCCCATAACTCCCTGCGCCCTGCTTCCTTTAACCTGCTGCCCTCCCCCCCCCTAGGAAATTATAATAAAGTGATGCCCACAGCTCCTTCCCTTGTGGTTCTCCCCTGACCAATAGGAGAGCAGGCTGCAGCACATACTTGCTATGAGAGCACATTGCTGGTGTACAGTGTATGGTAAAACACAAACCTTCCCTATAAAACAATGTTGTCTATAGTTATTGTAACACTACAACTCCCAACATGCCCAGACAGCTATGTGCTATCAGGTCATGCTGGGAGTTGCAGCGGTGCCTCCAGCTGTTGCAAGACTACAACTGCCAGCATGCTCAGACAGCTGAAGGCTTTCTGGGTATGCTGGGTGTTGTAGTTTGACAACAGCTGGAGGCACATTGGTTGGGAAACACTGCTCTAAAGGTATTTACTAAATGGCTTCAAGAATATCCCTGTTAGTTACAGCAGCGTAACTAGCAGGGATATAATTGGCCTGCTAAAGTCACATGTGAGGGGCATACTTGTGCTCCCGTGCAGACTTGCATCCGCTCCTCCCCCAGCTCTCCGAAGATTTCCGAAGCTAGAGCTGGCGGAGGGCAGAACAAGGGGAAGAGAGTACACGCCCCCTCCCTCATCTCCCCATCCTGAGCTCAGGGGACACAGGTCTGCACGGGGAGAGAGTACACGCCCCCTCCCTCATCTCCCCATCCTGAACTCGGGAGGACACAGATCTGCATGGAGAGAGTACACGCCCACTCCCTCATCTCCCCATCCTGAGCTCGGGAGGACACAGATCTGCATGGAGAGAGTACACGCCCACTCCCTCATCTCCCCATCCTGAGCTCGGGAGGACACAGATCTGCATGGAGAGAGTACACGCCCACTCCCTCATCTCCCCATCCTGAGCTCGGGAGGACACAGATCTGCATGGAGAGAGTACACGCCCACTCCCTCATCTCCCCATCCTGAGCTCGGGAGGACACAGATCTGCATGGAGAGAGTACACGCCCCCTCCCTCATCTCCCCATCCTGAGCTCGGGAGGACACAGATCTGCACGGGGAGAAAGAAGCCAGAGCAGTGTTCCTTATCTCCTCTGCCTGAGCTCTGTCTGTGTCTACTGTGCACGGGATTCATACACTGCAGGGAGTGGGAATAAATCTCTAACTGGAGATTATTTCTGTGATGTGGGAGGGTTTGTAGTCCCTGTTATGTGTGTGTATGCCAGGAGTTGTAGCCCCTGTTATGTGTGTGTATGCCAGGAGTTGTAGTCCCTGTTATGTGTGTATGCCAGGAGTTGTAGTCCCTGTTATGCAGGGATGTGCACAGACATTTTAGCGGGCAGGGGCTCAGGTAAAAAAAAGAGGGCACTTCTCATCATTTAAAAAAACGTCTGCCAGACTTAAAGGGCTGCGGCCCAGGGACACAGTGGACTCCCGGCCAGGCCCGCTTGACATTCCTAGTCCCATAAAAGTTGGTGCTTTTGTAAAATAAAGTCAAGAACAGTTTCTCTGAGGTCTGCCATGTGTATATACACTTTGTCTGTGCTGTCAGTCTTATTTACAGAAAACATGTGACAGCTGCCCTATAATATACTGAATTATAGAGGAGATTTATCAAAACCTGTGCAGAGAAAGAGCGGTGCAGTCACCCATAGCAACCAATCAGATCGCTGCTTTCATTTTGCAGAAGGCTTTTCCTCTGCAAAGGTTTTAATAAATCTCCCCCTATATGCCCGGTCTGAGCTCTATATGACAGAACGTGCACTGTACCCAGCCTCACCCAGCACCCATCCCCAATCCCCCAGCACCCATCCCCAATCACCCAGCACCCATCCCCAATCACACAGCACCCATCCCCAATCACACAGCACCCATCCCCAATCACACAGCACCCACCTTATGCAGGAATCTCCACACAGCTCTGGTTCTTACACTGAAGAGATGGGCACCACACTAATATATGCTCACATGCTACAATATACAAGAGTTGGCAAAAAAAAGAATTATAAATATACAAAGACGGCCAGGCATAGCACAGCATACAGGATGGAGGCAGGGAAGCTCCGCCTCCATTGCGCACAAGACTGACTTTGCATACTAGCAATGTGGGGCAAAACCTAGAAAACGGCTGGTCCACATTTAGTAAGTATAACATTATCTTTCTCCTGTTCTCCTGCACTGTAACCTAGTGTATTGTGTTTAGGGTGAGTAAACAGCCTGTCAGTTTCCCTTTAATTATATACCGTACCCCCCTTAATGATCTATATACTGTGCCACCATTCATCTATTAATTCATTATATACTGTGCCACCATTAATGAACTATATACTGTGCCACTATTATTTAACTATACTGTGCCACCAGTAACCCTTTAAGGACCTGGGCTTTTTCCGTCTTTTCATTTTAAATTTTTCCTCCTTAACTTTAAAAAATCATAACTCTTTCAAATTTTCACCTAAAATTCTATGATGGCTTATTTTTTGTGTCACTAATTCTAATTTGTAATGGCAGTCATTTTACCCAAAAATCTACGGTGAAACGGGAAAAAAATCAATGTGCGACAAAATTGATGAAAAAACACTATTTTATAAGTTTTGGGGGCTTCCGTTTTTACGCAGTACATTTTTCGGCAAAAATGACACCTTATCTTTATTCTGTAGGTCCATATGGTTAAAATTATATCCTACTTATATAGGTTTGATTTTGTATTACTTCAGAAAAAAATCATGAATACATGCAAGAAAATGTATACGTTTAAAATTGTAATTTTCTGAGCCCTATAACTTTTATTTTTCTGTGTTCAGGGGGCTATGAGGGCTCATTTTTTGAGCCGTGATCTGAACTTTTAGCGGTACCATTTTTGTTCTGATCAGACTTTTTGATCACTTTTTATTCACTTTTTTGTGGTATAAAAAGTGATCAAAAATGCGCTATTTTGGACTTTGGAATTTTTTGGCGCGTACGCCATTTAATGTGCGGTTTAAAAAGAGATATATTTTTATAATTCGGACATTTCCGCAAGCGGCGATACCACATATGTTTATTTTTATTTACACTGTGTTTTTTTTATTCTTGGAAATGCCGGGTGATCCAAACTTTTATTAGGGGAAGGGATAATTGAAAGGGTTAATGATTTTTTTTACACTTTTCTTATGCAATATTATAGCTCCTATAGGGGGGCTATAACATTGCATGTACTGATCTTTTACACTGATTGATCCATTCCTATGGAGATGCATCAATCAGTGTTTTCGGCGATTGAATGCTCAAGCCTGGATCTCAGGCTTGAAGCATTCCATCGGCGATTGGACAGCGCAGGAGAAGGTAAGAAGACCTCCTCCTCTGCTACAGCTGTTCGGGATGCCGCGACTATCCCGAACAGCTCCCTGAGCTAGCTGGGCACTTTTACTTTCGTTTTTAGCCGCGCGGCTCAGCTTTGAGCGCGCGGCTAAAGGGTTAATAGCGCGCGGCACTGCGATCAGTGCCGCGCGCTATTAGCGGCAGGTCCCGGCTTCACTATGACGCCGGGCCGCCGCGATATGATGTGGGGTCACCGTGTGACCCAGCGTTATATCGCAGGACCGGGACTCAGGGCGTAAGTTTACGCCCTGGGTCCTTAACAGGTTAAGGATCTATACACAGTGCCAGAATACATAAAAACATAATGTTCCAATATAAATAAAATATATTCTGTGCTTCCATAAATTCCCTATATAATGTGCTTACATTCCTCTATTAATTCCCTAATAATGTGTTTCATACAATACATACAAGCACATAACATAAAGACACATACAGTACATAGGTCATATACACACATACAGTACATAGGTAATATACACACATACATACAACATGGAATATATACTAAAAGATATAGCCAACAGGCACATCATACATACAGGTACACACATACATTCACTCACAGATATATATACACACACATATACATACATTCACTTGCTCACATTATATGTGTGTGTGTGTGTGTGTGAGCAAGTGAATCTATGTGTGTGTGTGTGTGTATGTCAGTGTGTCTGTATGATATATATATATATATATATACACACACACACACACATCATACAGACACACTGACATACAATCACTCATATATACACAGTCACTTACAGTAAGGCCCCAGCCATCCCTCTCTGCACAGGCACATACATAAAGATATACACACACACATATATATATATATATATATATATATATATATATATATATACATACACACATATACAATCACTCACTTATATTTTCAGTTACTTACAGTAAGTAAGGGCTCCATCCCCCTCTGCACAGGCTGGAGTTTGTGGCCGGGCAGACAGTGGGCGGGGCTTCTCTCTGCCTCCTTTGCTCCTGTCTCGTCCGTGTGGAGAGAAGCAGAGAAATGGCAGATAATGACAGGGTGAATGGCGCCCCCTTGCTGCAGGGAGGGCACAGCACCCTCCATTAAACCACATACAAATCTCCCCAGCAATGGATCCTTTTTACTTCACCTGTCACCCTGAGTCTGTAGCTCCTTTTGTGAGGGCACTATAGGGGCAGGTGAGGAAAAGGGCAGGGGCTCCAGCCCCCTTTTACGCCTATGTGTACGTCCCTGCTGTTATGTGTATGTAAGCTAGTGTTTCCCAACCAGGGAATGCTTGGAGTTGTAGTCCCTGTTATGTGTGTGTATACCGGGAGTTGTAGTCCCTGTTATGTGTGTGTATGCCAGGAGTTGTAGTCCCTGCTATGTGTGTGTAAGCTAGTGTTTCCCAACCAGGGAATGCTGGGAGTTGTAGTCCCTGTTATGTGTGTGTATACCGGGAGTTGTAGTCCCTGTTATGTGTGTGTAAGCTAGTGTTTCCCAACCAGGGAATGCTGAGAGTTGTAGTCCCTGTTATGTGTGTGTATACCGTGAGTTGTAGTCCTTGTTATGTGTGTGTATGCTAGTGTTTCCCAACCAGGGAATGCTGGGAGTTGTAGTCCCTGGTATACCAGGGACTACAACTCCTGGCATACACACACATATCAGGGACTACAACTCCCAGCATTCCCTGTCTGGGATACATTAGCATACACACATAATATGGACTACAACTCACGGCATTCCCTGGATGGGTAACATTAGCATACACACATAACAGGGACTACAACTCCTGGCATACACACACATAACAGGGACTACAACTCCCAGCATTCCATTGTCAGGAAACACTAGCATACACACACGTGTGTGTATGCCAGGAGTTGTAGTCCCTGTTATTTGTGTGTATGCCAGGAGTTGTAGTCCCTGGTATGTGTGTGTATGCTAGTGTTTCCCAACAAGGGAATGCTGGAAGTTGTAGTCCCTGTTATGTGTGTGTATGCCAGGAGTTGTAGTCCCTGTTATGTGTGTGTATGCTAGAGTTTCCCAACCAGGGAATGCTGGGAGTTGTAGTCCCTGTTATGTGTGTATGCCAGGAGTTGTAGTCCCTGTTATGTGTGTGTATGCTAGTGTTTCCCAACCAGGGAATGCTGGGAGTTGTAGTCCCTGTTATGTGTGTGTATGCCAGGAGTTGTAGTCCCTGGTATAACAGGGATTACAACTCCCAGCATTCCCTGGTTGGGAAACACTAGCATACACACACACACACATACACATAACAGGGACTACAACTCCCAGAATTCCCTGGTTGGGAAACACTAGCATACACACACATTAGAGGGACTACAACTCCCAGCATTCCCTGGATGGGAAACACTAGCATACACACACATAACAGGGACTAAAACTCCTGGCATACACACACATAACAGGGACTACAACTCCTGGCATACACACACATAACAGGGACTACAACTCCCAGAATTCCCTGGTTGGGAAACACTAGCATACACACACATAACAGGGACTACAACTCCAGGCATTCCCTGGATGGGTAACATTAGCATACACACATAACAGGGACTACAACTCCTGGCATACACACACATAACAGGGACTACAACTCCCAGCATTCCATTGTCAGGAAACACTAGCATACACACACATGTGTGTGTATGCCAGGAGTTGTAGTCCTTGTTATGTGTGTGTATGCCAGGAGTTGTAGTCCCTGGTATGTGTGTGTATGCTAGTGTTTCCCAACAAGGGAATGCTGGAAGTTGTAGTCCCTGTTATGTGTGTGTATGCCAGGAGTTGTAGTCCCTGTTATGTTTGTGTATGCTAGAGTTTCCCAACCAGGGAATGCTGGGAGTTGTAGTCCCTGTTATGTGTGTGTATGCCAGGAGTTGTAGTCCCTGTTATGTGTGTGTATGCTAGTGTTTCCCAACCAGGGAATGCTGGGAGTTGTAGTCCCTGTTATGTGTGTGTATGCCAGGAGTTGTAGTCCCTGGTATAACAGGGACTACAACTCCCAGCATTCCCTGGTTGGGAAACACTAGCATACACACACATTAGAGGGACTACAACTCCCAGCATTCCCTGGATGGGAAACACTAGCATACACACACATAACAGGGACTACAACTCCAGGCATACACACACATAACAGGGACTACAACTACCAGCATTCCCTTGTTAGGAAACACTATCATACACACATGCGTGTGTATGCCAGGAGTTGTAGTCCCTGGTATGTGTGTATGCTAGTGTTTCCCAACAAGGGAATGCTGGAAGTTGTAGTCCCTGTTATGTGTGTGTATGCCATTAGTTGTAGTCCCTGTTATGTGTTTGTGCATGCTAGTGTTTCCCAACCTCGGAATGCTTGGAGTTGTAGTCCCTGTTATGTGTGTGTATGCCAGGAGTTGTAGTCCCTGGTATAACAGGGAATACAACTCACAGCATTCCCTGGTTGGGAAACACTAGCATACACACACACATAATAGGGACTACAACTCCCAGCATTCCCTGGATGGGAAACACTAGCGTACACACACATAACAGGGACTACAACTCCTGGCATACACACACATAACAGGGACTACAACTCCTGGCATACACGCACATAACAGGGACTACAACTCCTGGCATACACACACATAACAGGGACTACAACTACTGGCATACACACACATAACAGGCACTACAACTCCTGGCATACACACTAGGGATCGACCGATATCGTTTTTTTAGAGCCGATACCGATAATCGATGCAGGTTAGGGCCGATAGCCGATAACTTATACCGATATTCCGGTATAAGTTATCGGCTATTTAACCCCCTGCGACACCTCTGCAGATCATTGATTTAAAGCGGGTGCTTTAAATGAATGATCTGCAGTGGCTTTTGCGGGGCCATAGGCCGCCGCCGCCACCACCCGCTTCTCTCCCCCTACCTGTCAGGGTGGTCCGGGCCATCCATCCTTCCTTCCTGTAGTGTCCGGGGGGCGTTCCGGGTGAAGAGTGAACCGGTCCGGGCTGTCCTTCTTCTCCGGCGGTCATCTTCTCCACTCCGGGCAGGCTCCGGCCTAGTACGCTGCATAGACGCCGCTGCGCAGTGACGCCCGTGCGCAACGACGCACCTGACGTCACGGCGTAGCGGCATCTATGCAGTGTACTAGGCCGGAGCCTGCCCGGAGTGGAGAAGATGACCGCCGGAGAAGAAGGACAGCCCGGACCGGTTCACTCTTCACCCGGAACGCCCCCGGACACTATAGGAAGGAAGGATGGCCCGGACCACCCCCATTCCGGGTAAGTTTAATTTTTTTATTGACTCGGAGGGTAGGGGAGGGGCCCGAGCGGTATACCGCCGATATGGGCAAAAATCCATACCGGTATACCGCCCAGCATCACGGTGGGGGGTGCGACGCGGTGCGGTGGGTCGGGGGTGCGGTGCGGCGGGTCGGGGGGTGGCGGTCGCGGTGGGGGCGGGGCATTATCGGCTTATCGGCAAGGTAATTGCCGATACCGATGATGTCCAAAATCATGATTATCGGCCGATAATATCGGCCATACCGATAATCGGTCGATCCCTAATACACACACATAACAGGCACTACAACTCCTGGCATACACACACATAACAGGCACTACAACTCCTGGCATACACACACATAACAGGGACTACAACTCCTGGCATACACACACATAACAGGGACTACAACCCCTGGCATACACACACATAACATGGACTACAACCCCCCCCCCCCCCCCCCCGACATAACAGAAATAATCTCCAGTCAGAGATTTATTCCCAGTCCCTGCAGTGTATGAATCCTGTGCACAGTAGACACAGACAGAGCTCAGGCAGAGGAGATAAGGAACACTGCTCTGGCTTCTTGACTAGGGGGTATCCTACTGCTATGCCCTCTACTTACCAACAACCACTCCCTTACAAATAATGTCACACACACTGTTGCTGGTACAAGGCCACAGCAGACCACTTTTATTAACAATAACAATAGAAAACATTGTTAGAATAACCCCCTTTCAGTATGAACATCATACACCCCCAATAACCAATACCAAAATAATGACAATAATAACTTTACATGTGCTTTAAACCTGGCAGGAGAAGGACTTGAAGGCACCGCAACTACTGAGGCCTCATATTTTACCCCTAGCCATCTGTCTCCAAGCCCAGGAGCACCAATTTCGGAGAGCCCCATCCCCCCTTAGGGCCCCCATGCCCACAGGGAATTCACCACCTGGCTGGGTACCATCCCCAGCCTACCACACCAACACCTTCCACACCAACACCTTGAAATCAACATCTTAAGGGCGGGCGGGACTTCTTCTCCGGCTACGTGCCAACTGACACCTGCTGTCCCTTCACTTCCCCCTTTTATGCCCTCCTGACCCCTCCCCTTATTTTTCCCTCCCTGACCTACACTTGACCCCTTGGCTTGCACGTATCCCCCTGTCATGTGCCCCTCCACTCCGATTTTCTCCATTCCAGGGATTTCTTGACTAGGGGATATCCTACTGCTATGCCCTCTACTTACCAACAACCACTCCCTTTCAAATAATGACACACACACTGTTGCTGGTACAAGGCCACAGCAGACCACTTTTATTAACAATAACAATAGAAAACATTGTTAGAATAACCCCCTTTCAGTATGAACATCATACACCCCCAATAACGAATACCAAAATAATGACAATAATAACTTTACATGTGCTTTAAACCTTTAAACCTGGCAGGAGAAGGACTTGAAGGCACTGCAACTACTGATGCCTCCTATTTTACCCCTAGCTGTCTGTCTCCAAGCCCAGGAGCACCAATTTCGGAGAGCCCCATCCCCCCTTAGGGCCCCCATGCCCACAGGGAATTCACCACCTGGCTGGGTACCATCCCCAGCCTACCTCACCAACACTTTCTCCACAGTTATAAATGCACCCTTGTGCCTCCAAATCCCTCCCCTGCTACCTCCACAACGGAGGCGTGTGACCCCCTTACACGCCCCCGTTCCGCCACAACAAAAGAGCTCTTTCCACCACCTCCTTAAGATTCAAAATACAAAGGTCCATCCCCATCTCATTTAAGTGAATCCCATCAGCCTCCATAAAGGCCAGATCCCCAGCCTCCAGCTCCTGATGCCTCACCGCCAAACCCCGCCACAAAGCACCCCACCACCTTATTCACCTTGGCGCGTGCCCTGTTCAGGCCAGCCACCGATCTCCCATGCCTCCAAGTTCGCCAAGCCACCATGTCTGACCAAACCAGCACAATGCCCGGGAATGACGACTGCAACCTTAAAAAAATCAATCTTAATATCCCTCATCAAATCACGGGACCACCTCACTCCCAAGTCGTTCCCCCCAGCATGTATGACCAGGATATCAGGAGCCCTGTCAACCCGCACATACTTCTGCAAATGTCCTAACAACTCCGGCCACGTCAAACCCCCTTTTCCCAACCACCTAACCTCTGACCTGTCAAAATCCAGTTGCCGACCAGCCGGCCGCACGCCTGCCCGGACCCTCCCCCGAGCCACGTAGGAATGTCCGGCAATCCACACCAGACAGGGACCCGTACCTGCAAGAAAAGAAAGAAAAAACATACAAGCAATGCAACCCAGTAATATACACATCACAACCTCTGAGGCCTAACATAAATCCTGTCCGATTCCCACCTTCCAATGCGCTGGATCACCTCCGGCTGCAACCCCCACCGAGCCGCCTCCGTGGCGGCTCCTATATGAAAAGAATGCAAGCTATACAGACCCGCCTCTACCCCCGCCTCAGCGAGGCATTTACGAAAAAACCCCATAAATTGAAATCGAGACAGAAAGCTCCCGTCCATGTGAACAAGCAGCGGTATTCCCTGGATGGGTAACACTAGCATGCACACATAACAGGGACTACAACTCCTGGGATACACACACATAACAGGGACTTACCTTCTCTCCCCTTGCTCTGCCCTCCCCCAGCTCTAGCTTCGGAAATCTTCGGAGAGGGGCAGAGGAGCAGACACAAGTCTGCGTGGGAGCGCAATTATGCCCCTCACACCAGCTCTGTAGTGAGTGTGCAGGTGCGGACGGAAGACTGTGATTGGCATGGGGCGTTTGAACAGCACAGCGAATAGCAGCTGTGCAAACGAAGATGCCATGAATATGTAAACTGTGGGAGTGACCCACAGGAGGCTAGGGGGGCCGGCAGAGAGCAGGGAGGATGATTACAAAGGTGATGTTTCGTTACCAAAATGGCAGCGGAAAGCAGAATGAATAGGGGACGAAATTCATAATTGAGAAACCCAGGCTGTACTTCCGGATTTCGGAAACTCGAGGATGCCTGCATATTACTGAGTGGAGGTAATTAACAATGTTATATAATTTAGGATTATTTTTTAAATGGTCCAAAAAACTTTTGCTCCGGAGTACTCCTTTAACCTCTTCAGGACACAGGGCGTATGCATGCATCCTGAGTCCTTAAGGTTGTAGGGCATACAGGTACGCCCATGGGAATTCCGGTCCCCGCTGCTAGCTGGTCGGGGACCGGACCGGGATGCCTGCTGAAATCTTTCAGCAGGCATCCCGGCACATCGCCCGGGGGTCCTGAGACCCTCCCCCCATCTGCGGCAATTCCGGGTCATATGGATCTGCGGTGACCCGGTGACCTAGAAAATAATGGGGATCGGGTTTGTCCAAGACACCCCCGGTCCCACTGAAGGCATAGGAGTGAGGTGGCAGGGGTGCCACCTCTCCTATACCTGCTATTGGTCGTTCAGAAGCGACTGACCAATAGCAGATCGGGGGCGGAGGGGTTAATGTTCCGTTCTTCGGTTCTGCCCATCCACGGTAATCTGGGCAGAACAGGGGAACTGTCCTGTGACAGGGGCAGCAGCGGTGGAGGTCCCTTACCGACGATCGGTGGCGGCGGACGGGGATGGCGTGCGGCTCCCTGGTACAGACTACGGAAGCTGGTGAGTAGTTGCCCAGCAGTTTGCAACAGCTGGAGGCTCCGTTTAGGAAACACTGCCATATGAGATGTTTTTCATTTTTATTCGGGGGGGGGGGGGGGGATGTGTAAGGGGGTGTATATGTAGCGTTTCACTTTTTATTATTTGGTAGTGTAGTGTTTTTAGGGTACAATCACATGGGCGGGGGATCACAGTGAGTTTTTCACTGGGAGTTTGAGCCGTGGCGGAAAATTTGCCGCAGCTCAAAATTGTAGAAGGAAACCCACTGTAAACCAGCCTGTGTGAATGTACCCTGTACATTCACATGGGAGGAGGAGCGCTCCAAACCTTCAGCTGTGGCAAAACTACAACTCCCAGAATGCACTGACAGGCCTTTCATGCTGGGAGTTGTAGTTTTGCACCAGCTGTAGGCACACTGATGGGGAACCACTGAGTTAAGAAACAGACTCTAGCTCAGTGATTCCAACCCGTGCACCTCCAGCTGTTGCAAAACTACAACTCCCAGCATGTATAGTCTGTCAGTGCATTCTTGTAGTTGTAGATTTGCAATAGCTGGAGGCACACGGGTTGGAATCAATGATTTAGGAAACAGACACAACCAGTGTGCCTACAGCTGTTGCAAAACTACAATTCCCAGCATGCCCAGACAGTCAGGGATGCTAGGCGTGTAGTTCTGCAATATCTGGCCCTTCAGATGTTGCAGAACTAAAACTCCCAGCACGCCTGGACAGTCTGGAAATTGCAGGAGTTGTAGTCATGCAACAACTGGGGAAAAACAGTTTAGAGACCGCTAAGTAGGGGTCTCCAAACTGTAGCCCTCTAGATGTTGCAAAACTACAACTCCAAGCATGCCCAGACTGTCCAGGCATTCTGGGAGTTGTAGTTTTGCAACATATGAAGGGCCAGATATTGCAGAACTACACACCCAGCATCCCTGACTGTCTGGGCATGCTGGGAATTGTAGTTTTGCAACAACTAGAGGGCTACAGTTTGGAGGCCACCGTATAGTGGTCTCCAAACTGTGGCCCTCCAGATGTTGCAAACCTACAACTCCCAGCATGCCCACACAGCCTTTTGCTGTCTGGGCATGCTGGGAGATGTAGTTTTGCAACTTTTAGAAGGCCACAGTGAAGATCCCGCACTGGCGATCTTCACTGCAGCCTTCTCCACCGCCACACTTTCCGGATGCAGTCCTCCTGCTGACGGCGATGCCGCCGCTCCTCCACGATGCCGCCGCTGGTCCGGGTAAGCCGGCCATGCTACCCCCCTCGCCGCCCGTGTTCACCCCCCCCCCCCCCCCGCTCTGCCCAGACTTCGATCGGTGGGCAGAGCGGGGGAAATTAACTCTAACCCCCCCGCCCACAACTGCCGTTGGTGGTCGTACTGACCGACCAATGGCAGGGAATAGGAGGAGGTGGCAGCACTGCCACCTCGCTCCTATCCTTCAGAGACAGCTCCGATCACTGTTATTTTCTGGGCGATGGGGTCAACAGTGACCTGATTGGCCCGAATCACCGCAAATCGCCTGTTTAAATTGACATGGGGGGGGTCTCAGGACCCCCTAGGCATTGCCACAGGATGCCTGCTGATAGATATCAGCAGTCATCCCGGTCCAATCACCGCCTGGTGAGCAGCGGTGATAAGAAATACGGAGAGTGTACAGGTACGTTCTCCGTCCTTAAGTTCCGGGACGGGAGGGCGTAACCATACGCCCTCCGTCCCCAACAGGTTAATGCTAGGACACCCCACAATCCACTGTTCAGGGCCCGACTCTCGCCACCCTACTTACCAGTTCCTGAAGCATTCCAGCCCTGACCTTCGGAGACCAGCAGGAGTGTCAGACCGCTCAGCCAATCACCAATCAATTTTGGCCGCATGAAAAATTTTGGCCGCATGAATCTAATGTTAGTGTAAATGGTTTTTCAAGTGACCCATTCACACTGCTAAGAAATTACGGAGCCCAGACACGCCAAAGAATGAACATTTCAACCCTTACACAGCCATAGTACCTCAATATATGCAGTAGTAGATATAGAGAAATAACTATTTATGTATATGTACCTCATGATAATGTCAATATGGAATCAGGTTATTGTGATGGACCTGCACCCAACTAAACATACTCACAACAATTTTTTTCGGGACCAAATATATTACCTATGTTGTTTGAAAATGAGGGCACACAACTCTCCTTGGTACTAAATGGAAGAAGTGGTGCAAATGAGCTATCCATTTGGAAGCTCAAAAGAGGTTCTACAGCAGCTGGGTTGTGTATAATAAGGGATAATAGCCCCATGGCCGGTATATAATACACTGCCTTATACTTTTTAAATAGTCATGGAAGATCATGAAAAACCTTTTGTAACTGTAAATATTCTTATTTTTTCAATATGCCTTCATTTTTTCATTTTTGTATTAGTTATTGCTTACAATTCAGTCTCCTATACAAGGAAGGAAACATAACATATGAGCAGTTGGATGAGGTCCCAGGTGACATGGAGTAGCACATATGCGGATTTACCTGTGTGGTGTCTATAAATGTAAATTATATATAGGAAATATACTGAGGATCAGCTTTTGCTTTGAGGACAGGCACTTCCATTAATAATTATAGGGGATCGATGTCAATGTCCTGTATTATAGAGGTTTCAGCAGGGATATTGGTTATCAATCCAAAACTACATGACATGTGTATCAAATATCTATCTAGCATATCAGCTGTATAATGGAAAACTGGCCTGTGGTTGGTTGGTCTGGATACTGGTGGTCTTGCCTATGATTGGTCGGTCTGGATACAAGTGAGCTGGCCTGTGATTGGTCAGTTCCTGGCACCTGCACGGAATGTTTTTCTGTTGACCTGACGACCAACCATCACTCACTCGACCAACAGTTGGAGCGTCCGCAGCATCTTGTACTATCAGAGCAGCCTTTGACAGATATTTGAGCCTTACAGGTGTGTTATTTGTACTTCTTGTTGTGTGTCAAAGTGTCTGTGAGTGTTATTTCTTGTTGTGTGTCTGGGTGCGTGCTTTGATTTCAGGTTATACCTCACTTTCCGGATCATCTAGTGGCAAGCCCTACTCTAAATCATTCTAACCTTCATTAATATCATCACATATTTCTGTTCAGTTACACATCCAATGTATATTATAGCTGTATATTGCTCCAATTGTAAGTTTGAGGGAGATATATGGAAACTTGTGCAGAGAAAAAGTTGACCAGTTGCCCATAGCAACCAATCAGATCGCTTCTTTCATTTTTGAAAAGGCCTCTGAAAAATAAAATCAGCAGTCTTATTGGTTGCTATGGGAAACGGGTCCACTTTTCCTCAGCACAAGTTTTGATCACTCTCTCCCTATATGTCTGAGATAATAGGTCTCACTATGTGATGGGCACTAACTGGTCACAGCCTGGTACATATATCATCTTATTATTATATAAACTGGGCTCTATAACTATATACCATCTGCCCTGGTCATATAAGGAGTAGTAACTGCAAACACTTAGGACATTTAAGTAACATTTCTAACAATTTTGACCCTCAAAACCACCTGCAATAGTCTTCAACCTATGGCTCTCCACAGGGACGTGCACAGACATTTTGAAGGGCAGGGGCTCAAGTAAAAAAAAAGAGGGCACTTTTCATAATTTAAAAAACGTCTGCCAGACTTAATTGGCAGATGTGCTGCGGCCCAGGTACACAGCAGTGGACTCCCGCCAGGCCTCCTCGACATCCCTATGCCCATAAAAGTTGGTGTTTTTGTAAAATCGAGTCAAGAACAGTTTCTATGAAGGTCTGCCATGTGTATATACACTTTGGCTGTGCTGTCAGTCTTATTTACAGAAAACATGTGACAGCTGCACTATTATATACTGTATTATAGAGGAGATGTATCAAAACCTGTGCAGAGAAAGAGCGGTGCAGTCGCACATAGCAACTAATCAGATAGTTTTGCAGAAGGCTTTTACTCTGCAAAGGTTTTAATAAATCTCCTCCTATATGCCCCGGTTGGACCTCTATATGACAGAACCCATCACCAATCACCCAGCACTCATCACCCAGCACTCATCACCCAGCACCCATCACCCAGCACCAATCACCCGGCACCAATCACCCAGCACCAATCACCCAGCAACCATCCCCAATCACCCATCCCCAATCACTCATCACCCATCCCCAATCACTCATCACCCATCCCCAATCACCCAGCACCAAATCACCCATCCCCAATCACTCATCACCCAGCACCCATCACCCAGCACCAATCACCCGGCACCAATCACCCAGCACCAATCACCCAGCACCCATCCCCAATCACCCATCCCCAATCACTCATCACCCATCCCCAATCACTCATCACCCATCCCCAATCACCCAGCACCCATCACCCATCCCCAATCACTCATCACCCAGCACCAATCACCCATCCCCAATAACCCAGCACCCATCACCAATCACCCACCTTATGCAGGAATCTCCACACAGCTCTGGTTCTTACACTGAAGAAATGGGCACCACACAAATATATGCTTACAGTCTACAATATACTAGAGTTGGCAAAAAAAAGAATTATAAATATACAAAGACGGCCAGGCATAGCACAGCATACAGGATGGAGGCAGGGAAGCTCCACCTCCATTGCGCACAAGACTGACTTCGCATACTAGCAATGTGGGGCAATACCTAGAAAATGGAAAGACCAATTTTTGTATACATGCACTGTAACCTAGTGTATTGGGTTTAGTGCGAGTAAACAGCCTGTCAGTTTCCCTTTAATTATATACAGTACCCCCCCTTAATTCCCTATATACTGTGCCACCATTCATCTATTAATTCCCTATATACTGTGCCACCATTCATCTATTAATTCCCTATATACTGTGCCACTATTATTTAACTATACCATGCCACCATTCATCTATTAATTCCCTATATACTGTGCCACCATTAATGAACTATATACTGTGCCACCATTCATCTATTAATTCCCTATATACTGTGCCACCATTATTGAACTATATACTGTGTCACTATTATTTAACTATACTGTGCCACGACTAAGGGTGCGATCACACGTGCGTATTTTCTGCTGCAGATTTGCTTTAGCAGATTTCTCTTCCCATTGTCAATGGGAAGCAAAATCTGCAGCAGCAAAAATAGGCACATGTGAACGCACCCTAAGGATCTATACACAGTGCCAGCATACATAAAAAATATAATGTTCCAATATAATTAAATATATACTCTGCTTCCATAAATTCCCCATATACTGTGCTTACATTCCTCCAATAATTCCCTAATAATGTGCTTCATACAATAAATACAAGCACATAACATAAAGACACATACAGTACATAGGCAATATACACACATACAAAGAGACACTTTGACACATACATACAGGTACAAATATACATTAAGAAACATAAATACACAGACACACATATAACATAGAATATACACTAAAAGATATAGCCAATAAGCACACATACAATCACTCACAGATATATACACATATACATAGATTCCCTTGCTCATACACACACTCATACATACATTAACTTGCTCATATACATATACACACACATACATACATACATAGATTCACTTGCTCATATATATATATATATATATATATATATATATATATATATATATACACACACACATACATACATAGATTCACTTGCTCATATATATATATATATATATATATATATATATACACACACACACACACACACACATACATACACACATACAAAGATTCACTTGCTCATATATATATATATATATATATATATATATATATACATACACACACACACACACACACACACATGCATACATACACACACATACATACATACATACATACATTCACTTGCTCACATATATAGGCATATACATAGAGATAGACACACACACAAACACACATATATACATACACTGACATACAATCACTCACATATATATATAGATATATATATATATATATATATATATATATATACACAGTCATTTACACTAAGGCCCCAGCCATCCCTCTCTGCACAGGCACATACATAGAGATAGACACACACACATATATGTATACATACACACACACTGACATACAATCACTCACATATATACATATACACACACTGACATACAATCACTCACATATATACATACACACACACTGACATACAATCACTCACATATATTTACAGTTACTTACAGTAAGGGCTGCATAGACTAAAGTTTGTGGCCAGACATGCTGTGGGCGGGGCTCCTCTCTGCCTCATCTGCTCCTGTCTCCTCCGTGTGGAGAGAAGCATAGAAATGGCAGATAATGACATGGTAAGTGGCGCCCCCCTTGCTGCAGGGAGGGCACAGCACCCTCCATTAAACCCCATACAAATCTCCCCAGCAACGGATCCTTTTTACTTCACCGGTCACCCTGAGTCTGCAGCTCCTTTTGTGAGGGCACTAGAGGGGCAGGTGAGGAAAAGGGCAGGGGCTCCAGCCCCCTTTCACTCCTATGTGTGCACGTCCCTGGCTCTCCAGCTGTTATGAGACTACAACTCCCATCTTGCCAGGATCTGTTGTTTTGCAGTAGCTGAACAGCTAAATGTTGGAGACCACTGCTTTAGGTTACATTCAGACGAGCGGATTTATAACGTATTTTACTCTGCAAATCCACTGCTGAAGGACCTCTGTATGGTGCCTTTATATGTGCCTGCTTGGAGTGGCAATACGCCGCTACCTGCAGACACACTGAAGCGATGTAAAAGGCGCATGCGTATTGCCGCTCAGAGCAGGCACATGTAAAGGCAGCATATAGAGGTCCTTCAGCGGCGGATCCGCAGCGAAATACGCACTGAAAATCCGCTCGTCTGAACATACCCTCAGACTGGAAAAATACAGCCTTTTTGTCCACAAAGGCCACATATTTGCCAAATTGAGCAGCTTTTCCTCTGGACAGGTTTTGATAAATCTCATACTGTTTACTTTTGGCATTATTGAACACTTTAGTAGTGTTTTTTGGCTTCATTGCAACATTTCAAAATCACTGCATGCACTAGCTATTGTATTTTTTTTTTTTTAAGTTGTGTTGTTTCTCCTCCCATAGACCACTATAGATAGGTAGAAAAAAATGTCAGAAAAATGAAGGTGTACATGTATGTGGGCATTTTTTTTTATTGTATTTTGTTTTTCAGAATTCTGTCTGGGCCAGGTTTTGTAATATTTTTTGTTTTCTTATTTCAAAACTTTTATAGCCTGGGCTTTGCTTATGTGAATTATGTACACTGCTGTGAAAAAGTATTTGCTCCTTTCTTGAGTTTTTTTTGCACATTTGTCATACTTAATCCCTTAACCTCTTCAGGACGCAGGGCGTATGCATACGCCCTGCATCCTGAGTCCTTAAAGATGTAGGGCGTACAGGTACGTCCATGGGGATTCCGGTACCCGCTGCTAGCTGGTCGGGGACCGGACCGGGATGCCTGCTGAAATCTTTCAGCAGGCATCCCGGCACATGGCCCCCCCTCCCCCCATCTGCGGCAATTCCGGGTCATATGGGTCTCCAGTGACCCGGTGACCTAGAAAATAATGGAGATTGGGTGTGTCCAAGACACCCCCGATCCCCCTGAAGGGATAGGAGTGAGGTGGCAGGGGTGCCACCCCTCCTATACCTGCTATTGGTCGTTCAGAAGCGACCGACCAATAGCAGATCGGGGGCGGAGGGGTTAATGTTCGGTTCCCCCGTTCTGCCCATCCACGGTAATCCTGGCAGAATGGGGGAACTGTCCTGTGACAGGGGCAGCGATGGTGGAGGTCCTTTACCGGCGATCGGCGGCGGCAGATGGGGATGGCGTGCGGCTCCCTGGTGCGGCTCCCTTGTACAGACTACAGAAGCTGGTGAGTAGTTGCCTAGCAGTTTGCAACAGCTGGAGGCTCCGTTTAGGAAACATTGCCATATGAGACGTTTTTCGCTTTTATTGGGGGGGGGGGGGGCGGGGGATGTGTAAGGGGGTGTATATCTAGTGTTTCCATTTTATTATTTGTTAGTGTAGTGTAGTGTTTTTAGGGTACATTCACATGGGCGGTGGTTCATAGTGAGTTTTCCGCTGGGAGTTTGAGCTGTGGCGGAAAATATGCCGCAGCTCAAAGTTGTAGAAGGAAACCCACTGTAAACCTGCCCGTGTGAATGTACCCTGTACATTCATATGGTAGGGGGGGGGGGTCCCCAAACCTTCAGCTGTGGAAAAACTACAACTCCCAGAATGCACTGACAGACCGTACATGCTGGGAGTTGTGGTTTTGCAACAGCTGTAGGCACACTGGTGGGGAACCACTGAGTTAAGAAACAGACTCTAGCTCAGTGATTCCAATCCGTGCACCTCCAGCTGTTGCAAAACCACAACCCCAGCATGTACAGTCTGTCAGTGCATTCTGGTAGTTGTAGTTTTGCAACAGCTAGAGGCACACGGGTTGGAATCACTGAGTTAGGAAACAAACTCTAGCTCAGTGTTTCCCAACCAATGTGCCTACAGCTGTTGCAAAACTACAATTCCGAGCAAGGCCGGTTTTAGGCTTAGCGTGGCCCTAGGCAAACTCAAAAGTGGGGCCCCAAAAGTCGTAATAGTGCACTAACCAGATTTGAACATTTTTGGTCACTTCAAATACTTAAAAAAATATCTAAAAAGCAATTGAAAAGTCCCATCAAAACAAAAATGGTACCGATAAAAACCACAAATCACAGCGCAAAAATTGACCCTCACATCCCCATATACAGAAAGATAAGAGTTATAGGGATCATAATAGTACAATTTTATATTTTTGTATAGTCCCACCACATTAGGTAGACAGTATAGTACCCCCCACATTAGGTAAAGAGTATAGCTCCCCCACATTAGGTAAAGAGTATAGCTCCCCCACATTAGGTGCAGTATAGCTCCCCCACATTAGGTGCAGTATAGTTCCCCCACATTAGGTGCAGTATTGCTCCCAACATTAGGTGCAGTATAGCTCCCCACATTAGGTGCAGTATAGTCCCCCACATTAGGTGCAGTATACAGTAGTCCCCCACATTAGGTACGGTATACAGTAGTCCCCCACATTAGATGCAGTATAGTTACCCACATTATGGGCAGTATAGTTCTCCACATTAGGGGCAGTATGGTTCCCCCACATTAGGTGCAGTATACAGTAGTTCCCCCCCCCATTAGGTGCAGTATACAGTAGTTCCCCCCCATTAGGTGCAGTATACAGTAGTCCCCCCTATTAGGTGCAGTATACAGTAGTCCCCCCCACATTAGGTACAGTAGTTCCCCACATTAGGTGCAGTATACAGTAGATCCCCCACATTAGGTGCAGTATACAGTAGTTCCCCCACATTAGGTGCAGTATACAGTAGTCCCCCCACATTAGGTGCAGTATACAGTAGTTTCCCCACATTAGGTGCAGTATACAGTAGTTCCCCTACATTAGGTGCAGTATACAGTAGTTCCCCTACATTAGGTGCAGTATACAGTAGTTCCCCTACATTAGGTGCAGTATACAGTAGTTCCCCTACATTAGGTGCAGTATACAGTAGTTCCCCCACATTAGGTGCAGTATACAGTAGTTCCCCCACATTAGGTGCAGTATACAGTAGTTCCCCCACATTAGGTGCAGTATACAAACAGTAGTCCCCAACATTAGGTGCAGTATAAAGTAGTCCCCCACATTAGGTGCAGTATAAAGTAGTTCCCCACATTAGGTGCAGTATAAAGTAGTTCCCCACATTAGGTGCAGTATAAAGTAGTTCCCCACATTAGGTGCAGTATACCGTAGTCCCCCACATTAGGTGCAGTATGTTCCCCCACAGACATACAGCCTTCAGCCATATACAGTGTATGGCTGTTTACTGCCCCACTTCAGTGTTCCGACCACCGCTCCGGGGTCACGATCTACTGCTAGAGCGGCGGTCGGAACACTGAAGATGACCGCAGGTCACTTACCATACCCGCGCGTCCTCCTCACTGCTCCGCTGTACTGTTGATATGGGCGCACGCACGGGACGTCAGTGACGTCACTGCGTGCGCTTCCTCCCAGCGGCCCCTACATTTTTAAAGTTAACTTGGGGCCGCTATGAGGTTAACGGGGCATCCTTGTGTCCTGAAAAGATTTTTTGGGACACAGGGATGTCCCGAATGTGACGGGGGCCCCCTGTAGGCACGGGGCCCGGAGGTGGTCACTGTTTTAAAGTGGCCGCGGCCGGGCTGCTAATCTTTAATAAGAAGCCAACACTGTGGCCACTTTAAAACAGTTAAGCAGCCTTACTGAACAACCGGCAGGGGCAGGGGCAGATTAAGGCAGCTTGGAGGACGGAGCACTTTAGTATGATGGGCCCCCCCTTCCCCGAAAAAAAACCCCAATGCCGACACAGACACATCCCTAAACCTCAACCCCCCTGTGCATGTTTTCAATTAAGACAATTAACAAGCCTTCACAAAGGCATGGGCATTTCAGACTATGCAGCCCATTTTTTGTTGGGGGTCCATCTGCTGGGACCCCCATTAATTACCTCAGTTCCAGTGGTTTTCCACCTACTGAAAATCTTCAACTCCCATAATGTCTTGAGAGCCTTAGGCATCATAGAAGTTGTAGTTTTGCATCAGTTGGAAAGCCACAGATTGGGGTACAGTTTCACTCATGATCATCAGAAAGAATACACAATGATACAATGGCTCACAGGTGACGTCTCTGTTATCTTCCATTTTCTCCTTCATCCGGTCCAGATGGGGTGGTGGCTTCCAGCGATATCTTCCTCTGCAGAGTGTGATGCTCAGACATAATTGGTTCCTCACTTTGTCAGCTAATCCCGTATATGAAAAAATAATCAATATGAGCCTGTTAGACACTGTGCCCCCTGAATATAACCCCTCCAAACACTAAGCCTCTGAAAATACTGCCACACACTGTTTCTTTCGAGTTTGGCTGAATCCCACCCTCTACTGTCCTCCTCCAGACCCCTTTCTCCCCCAGACCTGTGTCCCCTCCTCCAGACCCCTGTTTTCTCCTCCCTGACCCCTCAGTCACCTCAAATGCCTTAGCCCTCCTCCAGACCCCTATGTCCCCTCCTCCCCCAACCCCTCAGTCACGCCCAGACCCCCCCAATTCTCCTACAGATCCCTCAGTCACCCCTAGACCCCTACGTCATCACCCATCTTCCTCCAGACCCCTCTTCCCTCCTTCTCCAACCCCTCAGTCCTCTTCCAGAGATCCTCATCACTCCACTGCCCCTTTCTCCAGACTCCTTTGTCCTTTTTATTTAGACTCTGTTCCCCACATACTGTTTCCTGGGTCCTGTCCCTGTACTATTATATCACTGTGTATTATCCTTGTTATGTGACGTCATACATACATATTCATACATACTGTACACATTACATACTGTACATGCATGCATCATATACACACAACACACATACTGTACACAATACATACTGTACATGCATGCATCATATACACGCAACACACATACTTTACACAATACATACTGAACATGCATCAAATACACACAACACACATACTGTACACAATACATACTGTACATGCATCATATGCACACAACACACATACTGTACACAGTACACACTGTATATCACCACAACACACATACTGTACACATTACATACTGTACATGCATCATACACACACATACTGTACAAATTACATACTGTACATGCATGCATTATATACATACAACACATACTGTTCACATTACATACTGTACATGTATTATATACACGCAACACACATACTGCACACATTACATACTGTACATTCATTACATACACACACACAACACACACCCTGCACACATTACATACTGTACATGCATTATATACACATACTGTACATATTGTACATGCATCATGTACACACAACATACATACTGTACACACTACATACTGTACATGCATGCTTCATATACACAACACATACTGTACACATTACATACTGTACCTGCATGCTTCATATACCCAACACACACTGCACACATTAAATACTGTACATGCATTACATACACACACAACACACATACTGCACACATTACATACTGTACATGCATTATATACACACACAGCACACATACTGCACACATTACATACTGTACATGCATTATATACACACACAGCACACATACTGCACACATTACATACTGTACATGCATTATATACACACAGCACACATACTGCACACATTACATACTGTACATGCATTATATACTCATACAGCACACATTACATACTGTACATGCATTATATACACACACAGCACACATACTGCACACATTACATACTGTACATGCATTACATACACACACAGCACACACTACATACTGTACATGCATTATATACACACAGCACACATACTGCACACATACTGTGCATGCATTATATACACACACAGCACACACACTACATACTGTACATGCATTATATACACACACAGCACACATACTGCACACATTGCATACTGTACATGCATTATATACACACAGCACACATACTGCACACATTACATACTGTACATGCATTATAAACACACACAGCACACATACTGCACACATTACATACTGTACATGTATTATATACTCATACAGCACACATTACATACTGTACATGCATTATATACACACACAGCACACATACTGCACACATTACATACTGTACATACATTACATACACACACAGCACACACTACATACTGTACATGCATTATATACACACACAGCACACATACTGCACACATTATACTGTGCATGCATTATATACACACACAGCACACACACTACATACTGTACATGCATTATATACACACACAGCACACATACTGCACACATTAAATACTGTACATGCATTACATACACACACAACACATACTGCACACATTACATACTGTACATGCATTATATACACACACAGCACACATACTGCACACATTGCATACTGTACATGCATTATATACACACACAGCACACATACTGCACACATTACATACTGTACATGCATTATATACACACAGCACACATACTGCACACATTACATACTGTACATGCATTATATACTCATACAGCACACATACTGCACACATTACATACTGTACATGCATTATATACACACAGCACACATACTGCACACATTACATACTGTACATGCATTACATACACACACAGCTCACACTACATACTGTGCATGCATTATATACACACACAGCACACATACTGCACACATTACATACTGTACATGCATCATATACACACACAGCACACATACTGCACACATTACCTACTGTACATGCATTATATACACACAGCATACACACAGCACACACTACATACTGTACCTGCATTATATACACAGCACACATACTGCACACATTACATACTGTACATGCATTATATACACACAGCACACACTACATACTGTACATGCATTATACACACACAGCACACATTGCATACTGTACATGCATGCTTCATACACACACATAGAATAGACTAGTGTTTTCCAACCAGTGAGCCTCCAGCTGTTGCAAAACTACAGCTCCCAGCATGCCCAGATATCCTTTGGCTGTCCAGGCATGCTGGGAGGTGTAGTTTTGCAACAACTGGGGGCACACTGGTATAGATACACACATGCACTTTATATAGTCATCCACAGTAGTAACACACACACAGGCACAGTACATAGACATACACATATGTACACACACTTATATATCCACACACACATGCTTATACACATGAAAAACCTTTTGTAACTTTAAATATTCTTATTTTTTCAATGTGCCTTCATTTTTTCATTTTTGTATTAGTTATTGCTTACAATTCAGTCTCCTATACAAGGAAGGAAACATAACATATGAGCAGTTGGATGATGTCCCAGGTGACATGGAGTAGCACATATGAGGATTTACCTGTGTGGTGTCTATAAATGTAAATTATATATAGGAAATATACTGAGGATCAGCTTTTGCTTTGAGGACAGACACTTCCATTAATAATTATAGGGGACCGATGTCAATGTCCTGTATTATAGAGGTTTCAGCAGGGATATTGGTTATCAGTCCAAAACTACATTACATGTGTATCAAATATCTATCTAGCATATCAGCTGTATAATGGAGAACTGGCCTGAGGTTGGTTGGTCTGGATACTGGTGATCTGGCCTATGATTGGTCGGTCTGGATACAAGTGAGCTGGCCTGTGATTGGTCAGTCCTGGCACCTGCACGAAATGTTTTTCTGTTGACCTGACGACCAACCATCACTCACTCGACTAACAGCTGGAGCGTCCGCAGCATCTCGCACTATCAGAGCAGCCTTTTTACAGATATTTGAGCCTTACAGGTGTGTTATTTGTACTTCTTGTTATGTGTCTAACTGTCTGTGAGTGTTATTTCTTGTTGTGTGTCTGGGTGCGTGCTTTGACTTCAGGTTATACCTCACTTTCCGGATCATCTAGTGGCAAGCCCTACTCTAAATCATTGTAACCTTCATTAATATCATCCCATATTTCTGTTCAGTTACACATCCAATGTATATTATAGCTGTATATTGCTCCAACTGTAAGTTTGAGGGAGATATATGGAAACTTGTGCAGAGAAAAAGTAGTCCAGTTGCCCATAGCAACCAATCAGATCGCTTCTTTCATTTTTGAAAAGGCCTCTGAAAAATAAAATCAGCAGTCTGATTGGTTGCTATGGGAAACTGGTCCATTTTTCCTCAGCACAAGTTTTGATCAATCTCTCCCTATATGTCTGAGATAATAGGTCATGAGACTGTCATGTGATGGGCACTAACTGGTCACAGCCTGGTACATATATTATCTTATTATTATATGAACTGGGCTCTATAACTATATACCATCTGCCCTGGTTATATAAGGAGTAGTAACTGCAAACACTTAGGACATTTAAGTAGCATTTCTAACAATTTTGACCCTCAAAACCACCTGCAATAGTCTTCAACCTATGGCTCTCCAGCTGTTATGAGACTGCAACTCCCAGCTTGCCAGGATCTGTTGTTTTGCAGTAGCTGAAGAGCTAAATGTTGGAGACCACTGCTTTAGGTTACGTTCAGACGAGCGGATTCATAGCGTATTTTACTCTGCAGATCCACTGCTGAAGGACCTCTGTATGGTGCCTTTATATGTGCCTGCTCGGAGTGGCAATACGCCGCTACATGCAGACACACTGAAGCGATGTAAAAGGCGCATGCGTGCGGCCACTGGCACATCGCAGTGTGTCTGCTCGTAGCCGCTCAGAGCAGGCACATGTAAAGTCAGCATATAAAGGTTCTTCAGCGGCGGATCTGCAGCGAAATACGCACGGAAAATCCACTCGTCTGAACATACCCTCAGACTGGAAAAAACACAGCCTTTTTGTCCACAAAGGCCACGTATTTGCCAAATTGAGCAACTTTTCCTCTGGACAGGTTTTGATAAATCTCCTCATAGTGTTTACTTTTGGCATTATTGAACCCTTTAGTAGTGTTTTTTGGCTTAATTGCAACATTTCAAAATCACTGCATGCACTAGCTATGGTATTTTTTTTCTTTTTTTTAAGTTGTGTTGTTTCTCCTCCCATAGACCACTATAGATAGGTAGAAAAAAATGTCAGAAAAATGAAGGTGTACATGTATGTGGGCATTTTTTTTTAGATTTGTTTTTCAGAATTCTGTCTGGGCCAGGTTCTGTAATATTTTTTGTTTTCTTATTTCAACACTTTTATACCCTGGGCTTTACTTATGTGAATTATGTACACTGCTGTGAAAAAGTATTTGCCCCTTTCTTGAGTTTTTTTTTTTTTTTTTTTGCACATTTGTCAAACTTAATCCCTTAACCTCTTCAGGATGCAGGGCGTATGCATACGCCCTGCATCCTGAGTCTTTAAGGATGTAGGGCAGCAAAAAGGAATATCCAGCGCGGTGGAGTGCAAAACAGGAAGCTTTATTAAAGATGCATGGACAGCACAGGTAAAACCAACGCCTTTCGTGTCAAGCAGGACCCTTAATCATGGCATAACACATTGACAGCAAAGACATGTTTAAATAGAAAATTGTGTGGTCACATGCAAGTGACATCACTTCAAATTAAGAACAATAGTAAAACATGGAACGGACCACTCAGGTATGAGCAAAACCTGGAAACTGAATACACTTTTTATCAAATAGTATCACAATATAACTAAAGTGTATATACATTGATACATGGGTATATAACCCTAGAAGCTATATATAATTCCTGGGCATTGTATGGCCTGCTTGCCACATACGGTCCTTTGATTGGCTCTGACCGGCCCACGCTGATTGGGGGACAACTATGCTGCCTAATCTGGGGGACAACTATGCTCCTAATCTGAGGGACATCTATGCTGCCTAATCTGGTGGACAAGTATGATCCTAATCTGGGGGACATCTATGCTGCCTACTCTGGGGAACAAGTATGCTCCTAATCTGGGGGACATCTATGCTGCCTAATCTGGGTGACATCTATGCTTCCTAATCTGGGGGACATCTATGCTGCCTAATCTGGGGGACAAGTATGCTCCTAATCTGGGGGACATCTATGCTGCCTTCTCTGGGGGACAAGTATGCTCCTAATCTGGGGGACAACTATGCTCCTTATCTGGGGGACAACTATGCTCCTAATATGGGGAAAACTGATGCTTCTGGCCTTGGGCCTATAATTTTTTGAAGCTTAGGAGTAGCTAAATACATGCTTAATGCAAATGTCAACATTGATCTTTAAATGTAAGGGGTTATGAAACCCTCTTGGGTACTGCGAATGACTGCTCCAGACTCATTCTGTGTCTTTCACAAACTACTTGCCTCCGGCCTTGGGCCTTACTACGTGCCTCAGGCCTTGGGCCTTACATTTTTGGATCCAACTAATCCAATTGCTTATAGCGACAAGCGGTGTGTACAAAGGGCAGGGACTTAATCAACGCCAGCTTATGACCCTCACTTACTGGTAATTCCTCGTTTTAAGGTTAAATAATTGCAATCCCAGATCCCTATCACGAACTGGTTTCAGCGTGCAACACGCACCTGTCCTTGAAAGATAGAGACATGCTAATCCGCTCAGTGGAGCGCTAGTGCGGCCCAGGACATCTGAGGCCATAACACACCTGTTATTGCTCGATCTCACAATTGATCGGGCAAGGTAAGGGGTTATTAAAGCCTCTTGGGTATTGCTGAGGCCTACTCCTGACTGCTCCTGGTGCAATGTATGGAGTAATTAAATACTCTTGGGTAGTGTTATTGTTAAATTTACTGATAATTTTATCAGTAATAAAATTGAATTTTGCAGAATGCTAACCGTTACACAATGGAATGCTTGTTGCGTGTGATTTTTTAATGAAAAAAAAAAAAAAAAAAATATATATATATATATATATATATATATATATATATATATGGAGAGGGATTAACTCTGCTTAATCATTTTTGGCAATTAGAATCCTTTTGTGATCTGATCTTTTGGAGACAGATGCGCTTACACACATGTAATAATTTTTTTTAACCAAATTTCAAACATTGTGTGGTTTATTATTTTTGAGAAGAATGTCTTTTGGTGGTCCACCGTCCTGCATTATAGAGTCTTCTGAACTGCTGTATATGTGCTTGTTTTTAAAAAACAGGTATTTTGTCAGACAATTTCAATAAAATTTTGCGTTTTTTTGGGGTGGATTGTGAAGCCCAGGTGTGTACTTGTGCATCAGCCAACTCCAGGATGTGTCTTTCAGGCAATCTAAGGGTTCCTGATGCCGCAGAGGTGGGGCCTGGGTCTGGGAATTAAAAAATTTTGGATTGCGGGTGCTACCAAAAAAGATGGACACACCCTAATCCATTCAGTGGAGCGCGCCTGCGGCCCCGGACATCTGAGGGCATAACACACCTGTTATTGCTCGATCTGGCAATTGATCGTGCAAAGGTAGGGGATTATTAAAGCCTCTTGGGTACTGCTGAGGCCTACTCCTGACTGCTCCTGGTGTAATGTATGGGGTAATTAAACACTCTTGGGTAGTGTTTTTTTTTTATTTACTGATAATTTTATCGGTAATAAAATAGAATTTTCCAGAATGCTAATCGTTACTCAACGGAGCGCTTGTTGCGTGTGATTTTTTAATGAAAAAAAAAAATAAAATACGGACAGGGATTAACTTCATCATTTTGGGGGCGAAAAAAGTCCTTTGGTGATCTGATCTTTTGGAGACAGATGCGCTTACACACATATTGAATTAGTTTTTGTAAAAAAAAATTCAAACATTGTGGGGTTTATTATTTTGAGAAGAATGTCTTTGGGTGGTCCCCCGTCCTGCATTATAGAGTCTTGTGAACTGTTGGATATGCGCTTGTTCTTACACAAAGGTATCTCTTAAAAAAATGTCTAAAATTTAGTTGTTTTTTGGAGGGGATTGTGAAGCCCGGGTGTGTACTGGTGCATCAGCCAACTCCAGGCTGTGTCCTTCAGGCAATATATGGGTTCCTGATGCCGCAGAGGGGGGGCCTGGGTCTGGAAATTTCTAATTTTTGGATAGCGGGTGCTACCTAATTTCATATATTGTGTTGTTTTTTTTTTGGGGGGGGGGGGGATTGTGAAGCCCTGGTGTGTAGTGTACTAGTGCATCAGCCAACTCCACGCTGTGCCATTCAGCCACTAAATGGTCTCCTCTTGCTGCCAACATGTCCACGCTGTGTCATTCAGCCACTATATGGTGTCCTCATGCTGCCAACACCTCCACGCTGTGCCATTCAGCCACTATATGGCGTCCTCATGCTGCCAACACCTCCACGCTGTGCCATTCAGCCACTATATGGTGTCCTCATGCTGCCAACACCTCCACGATGTGCCATTCAGCCACTATATGGTGTCCTCATGCTGCCAACACCTCCACGCTGTGCCAATTTAGCCACTATATGGTGTCCTCATGCTGCCAACACCTCCACGCTGTGCCATTCAGCTACTATATGGTGTCCTCATGCTGCCAACACCTCCCCGCTGTGCCATTCAGCCACTATATGGTGTCCTCATGCTGCCAACACCTCCACACTGTGCCTTTCAGCCACTATATGGTGTCCTCATGCTGCCAACACCTCCACGCTGTGCCATTCATCCACTTTATGGTGTCCTCATGCTGCCAACACCTCCACGCTATGTCATTCAGTCACTATATGGTCTCCTGACACTGATGCCACCACCAGGCTCTGTCATTGTGCTGCTGTGCAGCAGTGATTCTAAGAGCGATGCTGGTAATCTGCATGCTATTCTGAATAACAGTATTATTTCACTACCCCAGCACACTCCATATGCGTTTTAGGACACAGCAAAGTGTTCTATACCCCTATAGAGGCTGTATGTAGGCTAGAAATAGCTTTTTTTTAATATCGATTCGCCACAAACAAATTCGGATCGAAACAAACTTTTTGGGAAAATTCGGCGAATCGGCCGAATCGAATTTTTGAAAAGTTCGCTCATCTATAATATCTTCATTAAAAAATATTAATATTTATACCAGTTTTTTCATTTTATACTTTTGGCCACTAGGGGTCTCTCTTCTATGCCTGGTCTGCAGGCAGCTTCCTATGCTTTTCATAGTAAGTGTACAGCTTTTAGGACTAATGCTGATAGGGCACTGGTCCTTCCACAGGAAGTTCAGTACTCTCAGCTCAGCCTGGATCAGCACTGTGAGCTACAAGTTGGCTGTCTGGGCATGCTGGGAGTTGTAGTTTTGCAACAGCTGGATGTACCCTGGTTGGGAAACACTGCTGCAGAGGGAGAGCAGCATACAGGAAGACTAGCAGAAGCAGAGTCCCAGCCAGGCTTCATGTGACATCATGTGTGCCGGGACCCGCCTCCTTCCACCCCTCAGAAAGACAGTGCTCCTGAGCTAATGAAGAGGGATAAAAAAAGGTATTTCC
The DNA here is from genome assembly GCF_029499605.1 of Hyla sarda. NCBI lineage: Eukaryota > Metazoa > Chordata > Amphibia > Anura > Hylidae > Hyla > Hyla sarda. Next base: position 77,985,251 of record NC_079195.1, on the reverse strand, counting down.
ACAGCGTTTTAAACCTCAATAAACACAGGGATAGGCATAGTTAGAGTAAGGGACAGATCAGGGAAAGTTTAGTTGATGACAGGTACTTTTTAAAGGGTTAAGGGGAAAATGAGCTGCATCCTTGATTTTAGCATTTTAATTTTTTCCTCCTCGCCTTCTAAAAATCATAACTCTTTTAAATTTTCATCCACAGATGAGTATGAGGGCTTGTTGTTTGCTCGACCATTTGTCCTTTGTAATGACATCACTCATTTTACCATAAAATGTATGGCGTAACCTAAAAAATACCATTTATGTGGGGAAATTGAACAGAAAACTGCAATTTAGCAAATTTTAGAAGGTTTTGTTTTCACGCTGTAGAATTTACGGTAAAAATTACATTTTTTCTTTATTCTGTGGATCAATACGATTAAAATGATACCCATAATTTCATACTTTTCTATTACTGTGCCACTATAAAAATCTCAAACTTTTTAACCAAATTAGTACCTGTAAAATCTCTCTATTTTGACGACCTATGACCTTAAATTTTTTCCGTATAAGCGGCAGTATGAGGGCTAATTTTTTGCGCCGTGATCTGTACTTTTTTTGATACCACATTTGCTTATATAAAACTTTTAATACATTTTTTATTATTTTTTTTAATATGATGTGACAAAAAAGCAGCAATTTTGGACCTTTTGTTTTTTAACACGTTTACGCCGTTCACCGTATGGGATCATTAACATTATATTTTGATAATTCGGACATTTACGCACGCAGCAATACCAAATGTGTTTATTAATTTTTTTTTATACTTTTTGGGGGTAAAATGAAAAAAGGGACCATTTACATTTTTATTGGGGGAGAGGATTTTTACAATTTTTAAAGCTTTTTGTTAGTTCCCATAGGGGTCATATTTATAGAAATCACTTGATTGCTAATACTGTTCAGTGCTATGCATAGGGCATAGCACTGATCAGTATCATCGGCGATCTTCTGCTCTGGTCTGCTCGATCTCAGACCAGAGCAGAAGACCCCTGGAGACAGACAGAGGCAGGTATGGGAACCTCAGTCTGCCATTATAGAGGATCGGATCCTCGCAGCAGCGCCACGGGCCATCCGATCATCCATTTTTCTGACCGCACTGCCGCAGATGCCGTGATATGTATTGATCTCGACATCTAAGGGGTTAATGGCAGACATAAGCTTGATCGTTCATGTCCGCCATTACCGGCGGGTCCCTGGCTGCTGATACATTTAAGTCCTGCATCGTTAAGGGATTAAATGTGTCAGCTCATCAAATAAATTTTAATATCACATAAATAAAACTCAAGTAAAGAACAAATGCAGTGTTCAAGTGATCATATGTTGAAAAGTAATTGCCACCTAAACCCATGACTGGTTGTGCCACCCATAGCAGCAACAACTGGAATCAACTGTAGAGGGGGGGGGGAGTGTCTGTAGTAATGGTGGTTAGGGGATTCTGTATTGGGGTGGTGGGTTTGTGCTTATAGGTAGGGGTGAGAGGGTTGTCTGTTTTGGCAAAAAGCCTGTATTGGGGATGTCTCTAAGGAAGTCACAGGGTCTTTTCAGGGCTCTCTGGAACACACTTGCTATATTATTGTCACAAAAAGTGGGGCTTTCTTTATCATAGATGTAGGTTTACACCTGACACAGACAGTCATTACCAGCTGGTATCGGCTGCTGATATCAGACGCCATTTGCGGGGTATGGTGCAGGCCCGGATCCCGAGCTTGCACCATACTCCCTCATGTGACCCATGGTGTAAATGTATGTCATGGATCAGCAGGGGTTTAACCCTTTAAGGACCCAGCCAATTTTCACTGTAGGACCCGGCCATTTTTTGCACATCTGACCACTGTCACTTTAAGCATTAATAACTCTGGGATGCTTTTACCTTTCATTCTGATTCCGAGACTGTTTTTTCGTGACATATTCTACTTTAACATAGTGGTAAAATTTTGTGGTAACTTGCATCCTTTCTTGGTGAAAAATCCCAAAATTTTATGAAAAATTTAAAAATTTTGCATTTTTCTAACTTTGAAGCTCTCTGCTTGTAAGGAAAATGGATATTCCAAATAAACATTTTTTTTATTCACATATACAATATGTCTACTTTATGTTTGCATCATAAAATTGACATGTTTTTACTTTTGGAAGACACCAGAGGGCTTCAAAGTTCAGCAGCAATTTTCCAATTTTTCACAACATTTTCAAACTCACTATTTTTCAGGGACCAGTTCAGGTTTGAAGTGGATTTGAAGGGTCTTTATATTAGAAATACCCCAATTTCTTTCGAGTAAGCACATACCTCATATGTCTATGTAAATTGTTCGGCGAGCGCAGTAGAGGGCTCAGAAGCGAAGGAGCAACAAGGGGATTTTGGAGAGTATGTTTTTCTGAAATGGTTTTTGGGGGGCATGTTGCATTTAGGAAGCCCCTATGGTGTCAGAACAGCAAAAAAAAAACACATGCCATACCATTTTGGAAACTAGACCCCTTGAGGAATGTAAAAAGGAATTAAGTGAGCCTTAATACCCCACAGGTGTTTCACGACTTTTGCATGTGTAGAAAAATTTTTTTTTTCACTAAAATGTGTGTTTCCCCCCAAATTTCACATTTTTGCAAGGGTTAATAGCAGAAAATAACCCCCAAAATTTGTAACCCCATCTCTTCTGAGTATGGAGGTACCCCATAAGTTGACCTGAAGTGCACTACGGGCGAACTACAATGCTCAGAAGAGAAGGAGTCATATTTGGCTTTTTGAGAGCAAATTTTGCTCGGGGGGCATGTCGCATGTAGGAAGCCCCTATGGTGCCAGAACAGCAAAAAAAACAAACACATGGCATACCATTTTGGAAACTAGACCCCTTGAGGAACGTAACAAGGAATAAAGTGAGCCATAATACCCCACAGGGGTTTCACAACTTTTGCATATGTAAAAAAAAAAAACATATTTCACTAAAATGTGTGCTTCCCCCCAAATTTCACATTTTTGCAAGGGTTAATAGCAGAAAAGACCTCCCAAAATTTGTAACCCCATCTCTTCTGAGTATGGAAATACCCCATGTGTGGACGTCAAGTGCTCTGCTGGCGCACTAAAATGCTCAGTAGAGAAGGAGCGCCATTGAGCTTTTGGGAAAAAAATAGTTTGGAATGGAAGTCAGGGGCCATGTGTGTTTACAAAGCCCCCCGTGGTGCCAGAAAAGTGGACCCCCCCACATGTGACCCTATTTTGGAAACTTCACCCCTCACAGAATTTAATAAGGGGTGCAGTGAGTATTTACACCCCACTGGCGTTTGACAGATCTTTGGAACAGTGGGCTGTGCAAATGAAAAATTACATTTTTCATTTTCACGGACCACTGTTCCAAAAATCTGTCAGACACCTGTGGGGCGTAAATGCTCACTGTACCCCTTATTACATTACGTGAGGGCTGTAGTTTCCAAAATGGGATCACATGTGGGTATTTATTTTTTTTGCGTTTATGTCAGAACCACTCTAAAATCAGCCACCCCTGTGCAAATCACCAATTTAAGCCTCAAATGTACATAGTGCGCTCTCACTCCTGAGCCTTGTTGTGCGCCCGCAGAGCATTTTACGCCTAGATATGGTGTATTTCTGTACTCAGGAGAAATTGCGTTACAAATTTTGGGGGTCTTTTTTTCCTTTTAACCCCTTAAGGACAATGGACGTACTCCTACGCCCCCGTTTCCGAGTCCTTAAGGACCGAGGACGTAGGAGTACGTCCTGTCCATTCCCGGCCCCCCGCCGCTAGCCGGAGGGGAGCCGGTGCCCGATGCCTGCTGAAATCGTTCAGCAGGCACCGCAGCATATCGCCCAGGGGAGTCATTATGCCCCCCCATGTCGGCGATGGCCGCAGATCGCTGGACAATTCAGTCCAGCAATCTGCGGTGATTCCGGGTCAATCGGGTCTCCGGTGACCCGGAATTACTGGCTGACCCTGAATTACTGGCTGAACAGCCATAGCCAGCAGGGGTGAGGTGGCACTGGTGTCACCTCACGATCGCCCTGATTCGTCGGCCGGTTTACCGGCCGCCCAATCAGGGCGCCTGCTGCGGGTGTCACTCCCACAACCCGCTCCGCCCTTCTTCCGGAGGACGTGAGCGGGTGCGGGACGTTCACCCCGGGAGCTGGGGACCCCGATCCCCGGCGTCAATGTTGGGATCGGGGCCCCAGGAGCAGCGGCGGCGGCGAGGGACTGACCTGATGCGGCGTGGAGCAGCTGCAGGAGGTGAGTGACAGCCTCCTGCTGTTGCTTAGCAACAGCTCCCAGCATGCAAAAAGGGCATGCTGGGAGCTGTAGTTATGCAACAGCAGGAGGCAGACCACCACAACTCCCAGCATGCCCTTATGGGCATGCTGGGACTTATAGTTTTGCAACAACTGGAGGCACATTTTTTCTATGGAAAAGTGTACTTTCAGCTATTGTACAACTGCAACTCCCAGCTTGCACAAACAGCTAAAGTGCATGCTGGGAGTTGTAGTGGTGCATCTGCTGGTTGCATAACTACAACTCCCAGCATGCCCGTTGGCTGTCGGTGACTGCTGAGAGTTGTAGTTTTGCAACAGCTGAAGGCACACTGAGTTAAGTAGCAAACCATTGTTTCTCCAGCTGTTGCATAACTACAATCCCCAGCATCCCCAGCCAAAGTAGTATGCCTCCAGCTGTTGCATAACTACAAGACCCAGTATGCCCTTCCGCTGTCCGTACTTGCTGGGGGTTGTAGCTTTTGCAACAGCTGAAGGCACACTGGTTGCAAAACACTGAGTTTGTTACCAAACTTGGTGTTTCACAACCAGTGTGCCTCCAGCTGTTGCAAAACTACAACTCCCAGCATGCACTGATAGACCGTACATGCTGGGAGTTGTAGTTTTGCAACAGCTGGATGTCCCCCCCCAATGTGAACGTACAGGGTACACTCACATGGGTGGAGGTTTACACTAAGTATCCGGCTGCAAGTTTGAGCTGCGGCAAATTTTCTGCCTCAGCTCAAACTGCCAGCAAGAAACTACTGTGAACCCCCGCCCGTGTGACTGACTGTACCCTAAAAACACTACACTACACTAACACAAAATAAAATAAAAAGTAAAAAACACTACATATACACATACCCCTACACAGCCCCCCTCCCCAATAAAAATGAAAAACGTCTGGTACGCCACTGTTTCCAAAACGGAGCCTCCAGCTGTTGCAAAACTACAACTCCCAGCATGCACTGATAGACCGTACATGCTGAGAGTTGTAGTTTTGCAACAGCTGGATGTCCCCCCCCCCCCCCAATGTGAACATACAGGGTACACTCACATGGGTGGAGGTTTACACTAAGTATCCGGCTGCAAGTTTGAGCTGTGGCAAATTTTCTGCCTCAGCCCCAACTGCCAGCGAGAAACTACTGTGAACCCCCGCCTGTGCGACTGTACCCTAAATACACTACACTAACAAAAAATAAAATAAAAGGTAAAAAACACTACATATACACATACCCCTACACAGCCCCCCTCCCCACCCCAATAAAAATGAAAAACGTCTGGTACGCCACTGTTTCCAAAACGGAGCCTCCAGCTGTTGCAAAACAACTACTCCCAGTATTGCCAGATAGCCACTGACTGTCTAGGCATGCTGGGAGTTTTACAACAGCTGGAGGCACCCTGTTTGGGAATCACTTACGTAGAATACCCCTATGTCCACCCCTATGCAAGTCCCTAATTGCGCATGGCGCTCTCACTTTGGAGCCCTGTCATATTTCAAGGCAACAGTTTAGGGCCACATATGGGGTGTCCCCGTACTCGGGAGAAATTGTGTTACAAATTTTGGGGGGTATTTTCTGCTTTTACCCTTTTTTTAAATGTAAAAATTTGGGGAAATTAAGCATTTTAGGTAAAAATTTTTTTTTTTTTTTACATATGCAAAAGTCGTGAAACACCTGTAGGGTATTAAGGTTCCCATTACCCCTTGTTACGTTCCCCGAGGGGTCTAGTTTCCAAAATGGTATGCCATGTGGTTTATTTTTTGCTGTTCTGGCACCATAGGGGCTTCCTAAATGCGGCATGCCCCCAGAGCAAAATTTGCTTTCAAAAAGCCAAATGTGACTTCTTCTCTTCTGAGACCTGTAGTGCACCAGCAGAGCAGGTAAATTTTTTTTTTTTTATACATATCCAAAGGCGTGAAACACCTGTTGTTTATTAAGGTTCACTTTACCCCTTGTTACGTTCCCCGAGGGGTCTAGTTTCCAAAATGGTATGCCATGTGTTTTTTTTTTTTTTGCTGTCCTGGCACCATAGGGGCTTCCTAAAGGTGACATGCCCCCCAAAAACCATTTGTCGCTCCTTCCCTTCTGAGCCCTCTACTGCGCCCACTGAACAATTAACATAGACATATGAGGTATGTGCTTACTCGAGAGAAATTGGGTTTCAAATACAAGTAAAAAATTTCTCCTTTTTACCCCTTGCAAAAATTCAAAAATTGGGTCTACAAGAACATGCGAGTGTAAAAAATGAAGATTTTGAATTTTCTCCTTCGCTTTGCTGCTATTCCTGTGAAACACCTAAAGAGTTAATACACTTGCTGAATGTCATTTTGAATACTTTGGGGGGTGTAGTTTTTATAATGGGGTCTTTTATGGGGTATTTCTAATCCCTTCAAATCCACTTCAAACCTGAACTGGTCCATGAAAAATAGCGAGTTTGAAAAATTTTGTGAAAAATTTCAAAATTGCTGCTGAACTTTAAAGCCCTCTGGTGTCTTCCAAAAGTAAAAACTCATACATTTTATGATGCAAACATAAAGTAGACATATTGTATATGTGAACCAAACATGAATATCCATTTTCCTTACAAGCAGAGAGCTTCAAAGTTAGAAAAATGCAAAATTTTCATTTTTTTCATCAAATTTGGGGATTTTTCACCAAGAAAAGATGCAAGTTACCATAACATTTTACCACTAAGTTAAAGTAGAATATGTCACGAAAAAACTATCTTGGAATCAGAATGATAACTAAAAGCATTCCAGAGTTATTAATGTTTAAAGTGACAGTGGTCAGATTTGCAAAAAACGCTCTGGTCCTTAAGGTGTAAAATGGCCTGGTCCTTAAGGGGTTAACGCTTGTGAAAATAAAAAGTATAGGGCAACACCAGCATGTTAGTTTAACATTTTTTATTTTTTTACACTAAGAAACTGGTGTAGCCCCAACTTTTCCTTTTCATAAGGGGTAAAAGGAGAAAAAGCCCCCCAAAATTTGTAGTGCAATTTCTCCCGAGTACGGAGATACCCCATATGTGGCCCTAAACTGTTTCCTTGAAATACGACAGGGCTACAAAGTGAGAGAGCTCCATGCGCATTTGAGGACTAAATTAGGGATCGCATAGGGTGGACATAGGGGTATTCTACGCCAGTGATTCCCAAATAGGGGGCCTCCAGCTGTTGCTAAATTCCCAGCATGCGTGGACAGTCAGTGGCTGTCCGGAAATGCTGGGAGTTGTTGTTTTGCAACAGTTGGAGGCTCCGTTTTGGAAATACTGCCATACAATATGGTTTTAATTTTTATTGGGGGGGGGGGGGGACAGTGTAAGGGGTGTATATGTAGTACTCTTTCTTATGTGTTAGTGTAGTGTTTTTAGGGCACATTCGCACTGACGTGTTACTGTGAGTTTCCCGCTAGGAGATTGAGCTGCGGCGAAAAACTTGCCGCAGCCCAAAATTGAAGCAGGAAACTTACTGTAAACCTGCCCGTGTGAATGTACCCTATACGTTCACATGGAGGGGCAAACCTCCAGCTGTTTCAAAAATACAACTCCCAGCATGTACTGACAGACCGTGTATGCTGGGAGTTGTACTTTTGCAACAGCTGGAGAAACACTGGTTGGAAAACCTTCAGTGTGAAACCTTCCAACCAGTCTGCCTCCAGCTGTTGCAAAACTACAACTCCCAGCATGTACTGATCGCCGAAGGGCATGCTGGGAGATGTAGTTATGCAATAGCTGGAGGTACGCAACTACAACTCCCAGCATGCTGAGACAGCTGACTGCTGTTTGGACATGCTGGGATTTGCAGTTTTGCAACATCTGGAGGGCTACAGTTTTAGAGAACACTGCAAAGTGATCTCCGAACTGTGGTCCTCCAGCTATTGCAAAACTACAATTCCCAGCATGCCCTGACAGCAAACAGTTGTTTGGGCATGCTAGGAGTTGTAGTTTTGCTAGATCTGGAGGGCTACAGTTTAGGGGCCACTATATATCTCAAACTGTAGCCCTCCAGCTGTTGCAAAACTACATATCCCAGCATACCCAAACAGCTGTCTGGGCATGCTGGGAGTTCTAGTTTTGCAACATCTGGAGGGCTACAGTTAGAGACCACTGTATAATGGTCTCAAACTGTACCCTCCAGATGTTGCTAGGCAACTCACCAGCTTCCGTCGGAGCCAGCCGCACGTCATCGCCGCCCACCGATCTCCATCGCCCGCAGCCTCCGTTGCCCGCCCGGATCAGTAAGTGGATCTTCGGCGCCGGTCCCCGCCGTTTCCCCGTCCTGCCCCCCCCGTCCTGCCCCTGATCTGCTATTGGTGGTCGCGTCTAGACCACCAATAACAGGGATAGGAGGGGTGGCACCCATGCCAGCTCACTCCTATCGCTTCAGGGGGATCCTGGGTGTCTTAGACACCCACAATCCCCCTTACATTCCGGGTCACTATAGACCCGTAATGACCCGGAATCACGCAAATCGCAAGTGTGAATTCACTTGTGATTTGCCGCGATCGCCAACATGGGGGGTCTGATGACCCCCCCTGGGCATTTGCACGGGATGCCTGCTGAATGATTTCAGCAGGCATCCCGGTCGGATCTCCGCTCGGCGGAGACCGGAACTGCCCATGATGTAACTGTACGTCATGGGTCCTTAAGACCCAGGGTGTCGGGACGTAACGTTACGTCATGGGTCCTGAACGGGTTAATCACTCCTTTGCACCTCTAGTATAAAATATAAAGACTGCTTCTCTAGCTATATCCAGTACATGGTACAGTATGTATGAGAACCAGATTTCTAGGTTCTAACTGCAAGAGGTTCAGGTGTTGTGTTCGTAATACAAGAGCAACAAGAGCAATGTATTACGGCCATCTAAAAGCAGCCCTGTTGATAATTAGTTAGGTTTAGGGACAGTGATTGATTAGAGTGACAGTCTGTACAGGTGAATGTAAAAAAAAAACCTATGCAATTCCCATCACAATTAGCACACCTTGTAGTTTTGACATTTCTTTTAATACATGATCCTGTGAATGTAGAAATGTTTGGTATCTATGAACTCTTCACATTTTATGAGTCTCTTTGCTCATGTGACGTGTGAGATCACTGCCAGGAGCCCAGAAATTCTAGGCATCAGTCTCTAGTTTTCCTACCTTCGTATCATAGAGAGGGGCACTACTTTTTCACTGCATTGTATTTTATTTTGTGGTATTTTTGTTATAGATACTTGGCCTTATCCTATTGTGGGAATTGTGTCTGAGGAGGTTTGGCTTCCAGCTTATTTGCACTAGATCTGTGATTACATGTTCTTTTTATATGTCTTGTCTGGTCTTTTCAAGTAATTTTTCAATAAATGTTGTATAATCCACCACATAAAAACGACTGTACTAATGTGCAATATGTTTAGAAAAGAAACCACAAAAACTGCATCATTAAGAAGAAAACAGAAGAGGCAGTTTTTTTTTCAGAAAAAAATGTCAAATAGAAAATGTGTGTCTGTAGCCTTACAGAGTATAGTATAATAGAAAGAAGTAGCTTCCACATTGATTTGTCACTTATTTTGTTGTCACAGATTTGGGATAGGCTTTTTGTAAATAAACAGTTTTGCTAAATATACTGACATACCCCCACAGTCAAAGCCCAAAAAATGACTTAAAGGGGTACTCCGGTGGAAAAAATGTTCCTTAAATTAACTGGTGCCATTTCCTTTTTGAATTTCTTTTCTGTATGACCACAGTGCTCTCTGATGACACCTCTGTCCATGTCAGAAACTGTCCAGAGCAGGAGCAAACCCCCATAGCAAACCTATCCTGCTCTGTATAGTTCCTGAAACGGACAGAGGTGTCAGCAGAGAGCACTGTGGTCAGACAGAAAAGAAATTCAAAAAAAGAAGATCTTCCTCTGGAGCTTACAGCAGCTGAAAGGTACTGGAAGGATTGAGATTTTTAAATAGAAGTAATTTACAAATCTGTTCAACATTCTGGCGCCATTTGATAAAAAAAACATTTTTTTTTTTTACAAAACAGCTCCCCTAGGTACCTTCTGTATCCTGCTCCTGTCCTCCAGTGTGGTCCTCTGCTATGTTTCCAGGAGTCGACCTATAAGACTGATGCTCAGCTGATTGCCAGCCACAGCGATGTCCCACCTTGGCCAGTGATTGGGTAAACAGCAATGCAATGTATTGAGCCCTATCCCCAGTCTTCTTCTTAGTACTGGGGCCCAACACATCATACTGCAGCTCATCCTATCAATATAGACAGGGCATTGCTGTGGCTGGCGATTAACTGAGCAGCAGTCTGACCCCCGGCAACAAGGAAGATGAATGTGTTGGAAAACAGGAGCATGATACCAGAGGCACCAGGGGAGCAGCAGGAGGTAAATCTGTTTTTTGTGTTTTTTTGTTTTTGTTTGTTTTTTAATGCAGACAGCTGTTCAGGTTTTTCTACAAAAAGTTTAAAGCCACTTAATTCATTTAACAAATGACTTATATGATAAATTTCTCCCACAGACGGGAAACAGTGGAAACGAGTTATATGGTTAGACCATTTATTTTGGATCATTGTAAATCCTTGTTCTAATGCATCAACAATAAAACACTTAAAGCAACCTCTAGCTCTGAATCTTATGGGGCACATTTAATATTGCAAATCTGTCACAAGACTGACTTACTTGACTTGTGCTACATTTAGTGTGTGTATAAAATAATTGTTAGGAACTTTTGAGTCTAGTTGGTCTGAAAATCCATTTGGAAAATTACATCAGGGCACATGTAATAAAGCTGTCTAATTCTAACTATGTAAATGTGGCCTGACATATAGGCCCAGATTTATCCATCAGCCTGAAACCAAAACTGTTTAATTTGCTCATAACAACCAATCACAGCTCAGCTTTCATATCTTAACAAGCTCTGGTAAAATTAAAGTATAGTTGTGATTGGTCGCTATGGGAAGATCACACAGTTTTTTGTCTCCAGCAGATTGTTAAATCTGGGCCATTATTTTCATTTCTATATGTCTGGTTTTCTATTGTTCTGATATGTTGTGTTTCATTATGTCAATTAGTTTTTGTTGTCCTAATATTTTAATGAAAACAATGGCTGCTTAACCCCTTAAGGAGTCAGCGTTTTTCCGTTTTTGCATCTTCATTTTTTCCTCATTACATTCTAAAAATCATAACGCTTTCAATTTTTCACATAAAATTCCATATGATGGCAGATTTTTTGCGCCAATTCTACTTTGCAGTGACATTAGTCATTTTACCAAAAAATCCACGGCGAAAGGGAAAAAAAATTAATTGTGCGACAAAATTGAAGAAAAAATTTAATTTTGTAAATTTTGGGAGCTTCTGTTTCTACGCAGTGCAGTTTTTGCTAAAAATTACACCTTATCTTTATTCTGTAGGTCCATATGGTTAAAATGTGACCCTACTTATATAGGTTTGATTTTGTCGTACTTCGGAAAAAAATCATAACAACATGCAGGAAAATTTATACGTTTAAAATTGTCATCTTCTGACCCCTATAACTTTTTTATTTTTCCGCGTACAGGCCGGTATGAGGGCTAATTTTTTGCGCTGTGTGCTGAAGTTTTTATCGGTACCATTTTTGCTTTGATCGGACTTTTTGATCGCTTTTTATTTATTTTTTATGATTTAAAAAGTGACCAAAAATACGCTATTTTGGACTTTGGAATTTTTTCGCGCATACGCCATTGACCGTGCGGTTTAATTAACAATATATTTTATAGTTTGGACATTTACGCACACGGTGATACCACATATGTTTATTTTTATTTACATAATTTTTTTATGGGAAAAGGGGGGTGATTCAAACTTTTATTAGGGAAGGGGTTAAATGACTTTTATTAACTTTTTTTTTGCAGTGTAATAGCTCCCATAGGGGGCTATAACACTGCACACACTGATCTTTTATCCTTATCCCTGCAAAGCCATAGCTTTGCATGAATCAGCATAATAGGGGCTTGATTGCTCAAGCCTGTGGCTCAGGCTAAATATGTCTCCCGATCATAGAGAGATGTAGCTTGGCTTATTGCAGGACTCCTCACATTTTAATAAACCCTGGCCACATTGCTGAACAAAAAAAATGCATGATTGATTTGATAATTGACCTGTGGTTCAGATCTCTGGGGGCTGCACATAGATAGTAGGGGGTTCTAGTGGCGGGACCCCCGTGATCAGATATCTTATCCCCTATCCTTTGCATAGGGGATAAGATGTCTATGGGCGGAGTACCCCTTTAACCTCTTAAGGACGCAGGGCGTACCTGTACACCCTGCGTCTGGTCCCGGTGTTTAAAACGGGGTCACGCCGTGACCCCGCATCACACCGGGTCGGTCCTGGCTGCTATTGAATAGGGGCTCAGTATCTGTGGACACCATAAAGAAACAATGAAAAGAGACTCCTTGCTATGTTCAGATATGATAGACTGATCATTATCAATGTGCTAATTATATAAAGAATAACTGAATATGTCAATAACTAAGAAGTCAGTTAATGTAAATACTTTGCAGGAAAATGTCTGTACTGTATATAGAACAAGTCATAAAAGCCAATCTCTATCTCTTCTACATTGTTTAGAGATGGAGAACCACATGCAGGAGAGGACTCACTCCAATAAAGAGACACAAGAAGAGGTAAATTCTCCTATAGTTCTGAATAATATTTTTTCTGTTTAAGCACATCTGTCAACTCCATACCATGTACAGAGCTGCAAATCCCTGCAGATAGCAGGGAAGAGGGATATGATTAACCATACATTTTGTTTTGCTGATCACTTTTGTTACCAACTGAAGAGTCAAACTGGTGGTGCTTAGGTACCGTAGCATCTCCTCCCTCCTACGCCCTGTGTAAGATTAACAAACAAACATCAAGATCTGGGAATACTGATTTTCTAATCAATCCTCCCATGTCATTTAAATGTAAAGGGCTATTGCACTGCTTTCTAAGAATCATATGTGGCCTGAACAGGGGAAAATGGACAAAAATATCTATACTAACCTAGTCCTGGTCCCCCCCCCCCCCCCCGCAGCTCCTGTCTGTCTTTTTATGGTCCCCCAATCTTCTTTTTGCTTCCTGCACTCAGTCCAGAACCTGCCTGCTCAGCCCATCACTGGCTGACACAGGACACCGCTGTGAATAAGAAAAGAGAAGATCGGGGGACCTAACCGAGGTTAAAAGAAACTTAAAGGGGTACTCCGGTGAAAACATTTTTTCTTTTAAATCAACTGGTGGCAGAAAGTTAAACATATTTGTAAATTACTCCTATAAAAAAATCTTAATCCTTCCAGTACTTTTTAGCTGCTGAATGCTACAGAGGAAATTCCTCTCTTTTTGGAACACTGATGACATCACAAGCACAGTGCTCTCTGCTGACATCTCTGTCCATTTTAGCAACCATGCATAGCAGATGGATGCTAAGGGTGGCTCAGTGGTTAGGACAACAATAAATAAAGCGTTATTATTATTATAATAACGTCAGCAGAGAGAACTGTGCTCGTGATGTCATAAGAGAGCATTCCAAAAAGAAAGTAATTTCCTCTGTAGTATTCAGCAGCTAATAAGTACAGGAAGGATTAAGATTTTTTAATAGAAGTGATTTACAAATATGTTTAACTTTCTGCCACCAGTTGATTTAAAAGAAAAAAGGTTTTCACCGGAGTACCTCTTTAAGGGGACTGGACTAGGTAAACATTATATACATTTTTTTAAAATTTTTACCCTACTCCAGCAGCATATGATTTATTTTAGAAAACATTGGAATACCCCTTTAGTATTGAGGGTTTTACATATTGATGGGTTGATGGGCACTCATTCACTTTAAAGGAAAACTGACATCTTGTTCACGCGTACTAATCCCAATACATGGGGTTAAAGTGCAGATAAACAGCATTAAAAAGAGGGGTTACTCACATATTTCTATCCAACAGATAAAACATTATCCCTCCAGTAGCAGCATTGATATAACCCTGCTGTGCACAATGGAGGCTGGGAGCCAGCTTGCCGAGCTCCCTGCCTCCTCAATATGCAGGGCTAGGCCCACCCATCTGATGAATATTCTAGTTTCTGTACTCATGTCTTAAAGACATGAGTGTGAAGGAATTACAATATTTAGGGGTGGGCATAGATCTGTATATTGAGCAGGCAGGGGAGCTCAGCAAATTGGATCCCTGCTTCCATTGTGCACAGCAGCGTTATAGAAATGCTACTACTGGGAGGGATAACTCTTTATCTTCTAGACAGAATTGTGTAAGTAACCCCTCTTTTTTTATGCTGTTCACCCGCACTATAACCCATTGTATTGAATTTAGTGCAGGTGAACAGGATGACAGTTTGCCTTTAATGGTACTGAAGTGCAATTATCATTCACCGCTGCCTATATGGACTGACCTGCATTATCATTCATAGCTGCCTATATGGATGACCTGCTGATCCTTTGCAAATAATGAAGAAGACATGGTGTTCAAGGAGGATCCCAACCATCAAATATTGGTGGCCTTTCCTAAAGATAGGCCATCAACATTTGCCCATTAGTAACCCAAATATGCCTTTGTATAATGGTCACTAAAAGTCCTTGGGCTAAAACGGGTTAACCTCATAGGGATAGTAATAGCGGCCATGGCAGATGGTGATATTTGCAAATGGTGCAGGATCCCACTATAAGACCATCTGCACCTCTATAATTTAATTAAAAGGTTAAGTTGAGTTGCCATGGCAGCTGGAGGACTAAAAATGGCTATGTTAAGAAGGCAGGAGGTTTAGATCAGAGGGACACCTGTTCAAGTCCCTACTGAGACTGAAAATATTACAAAAAGTGTTTTGTAAATTGAAAAAAAATTAATAAAAAAAAGACCCCTACAAAGCCTGTCCTGAGACAGGCTTTGAGACAGGCAATCGCCAAAAATCAGCGGTCAATTCAGATCAGCGATTTGCGGCGACTTCTGGTCAATCGGGTCTCCGGTCACCCGGAAAAAAAGGGTGATAGGTGCTGTCCAAGACCAGCAGGAGTGAGGTGGCACAGGTGACTATGCAGTTTTGTAACAGCTGGAGGCACACTGGTTGCGAAACACTGAGTTAAGTAACAAGCTCTTAGTGTCTTGCAACCAGTGTGCCTCCAGCTGTTGCATAACTACAACTCCCAGCATGCTCGGACAGCCAAGGGGCATGCTGGGAGTTGTAGTTTTGAAACAGCTGGAGGTTCCCTCCCCCCCCCATATGTGAATGTACAGGGTACATTCACAAGGGCGGGGGTTTACAGTGAGTTTCTCGCTGCAAGTTTGAGATTCGGCAATTTGTCGGCTGCAGCTCAAACTCCCAGTGGGAAACTCTACACTACACTATACAAAATAAAGAGTAAAACACTACATATACGCACACTCGTACACAGTTACACCCCCCACCCCCAATAAAAATAAAACTGTTTCCAAAACAGAGCCTCCAGCTGTTGCAAAAAGACAACTCCCAGTATTGCCGGAGAGCCATTGACTGTCCAGTCATGCAGGGAGCTTAGCAAATCTTGAGGCACACTGTTTGGGAAACACTGTCATAGGTTATTTTTGGTATCGGAGGCAAGTGTAATGCTTGCATCCGGGTCCGTCCCTATATAAATCCCCCCTAATTTAGTCCTCAAATGCGCATGGCGCTCTCTCACTTTGGAGCCCTGTTGTGTTTCAAGGCAACAGTTTAGGGTCACATATGGGGTATTTTCATAATCAGGAGAAAGAAACAACTTTTGGGGGGCCTTTTCTCCTTTTACCCCTTATGAAAAGATAAAGTTGGGGTCTACACCAGCATGTTATTGTAAAAAAAATTAATTTTTTACACTAACATGCTGGTGTTTCCCCATACTTTTAATTTTCACAAGAGATAAAAGGAAAAGAAAGACCCCCATAATTTGTAACACAATTTCTCATGAGTACGAAAATACCCATTATGGCGATGTAAAATGCTCTGCCAGCGAACAACAGGGCTCGGAAGTGAGAGAGCGCCATGTACATTTGAGGTGTTTGCACAGGGGTGGCTAATAGTTACTGCGATTTTGACATAAACACAAAAAAAAACAACCACATGTGACCCCATTTTGGAAACTACACCCCTCACTGAACATAACAAAGGGTATAGTGAGCCCTAACACCCCATAAGTGTTTGACAAATTTCCATGTCCAAACGTCCCATGTGAATGTACAGGGTACATTCACACGGGCGTGGGTTTACAGTGGGTTTCCCGCTGCAAGTTTGAGATTCAGCATTTTTCCGCTGCAGCTCAAATTCCCAGCGGGAAACTCGCTGTGAACCCCCGCCCATGTGAATGTACCCTAAAAACACTACACTGCACAAAATAAAGAGTAAAACAATATACATATGCACACACTTACACAGTTACACCTCCCCCAATAAAAATGAAAAACGCCACCTATGGCACTTTTTCCAAAACAGAGCCTCCAGCTGTTGCAGAAGAACAACTCCCTGTATTGCCGGACAGCCATTGAATGTCCAGGCATGCTGGGAGTTTAGCAACAGCTGGAGGCATCTTGTTTGGGAAACACTGTATATAGGGTATGTTTGGTATTGGAGGCAAGTGTAATGCTTGCATCCGGGTCGTCCCTATGTAAATCCCTAATTTAGGCTTCAAATGCGCATGGCACTCTCTCACTTTGGAGCCCTGTTGTATTTCAAAGCAACAGTTTAGGGCCACATATGGGGTATTTTCAAAATCGGGCGAAAGAAACAACTTTTGGGGGGCTTTTTCTCCTTTTACCCCTTATGAAAAGGTAAAGTTGAGGATTTACACCAGCATGTTATTATAAAAAAAATTAAAATTTTTATACTAACATGCTGGGGTTTCCCCATACTTTTCATTTTCACAAGAGGTAAAAAGAAAAAAAGACCCCCAAAATTTGTAACACAATTTCTCCTGAGTACGAAAATACCCATTAAGTGGATGTAAAATGCTCTGCGGGTGCACAACAGGGCTCGGGAGTGAGAGAGCACCATGTACATTTGAGGTGATTTCCACAGGGGTGGCTAATAGTTACAGCAGTTTTGACATAAACGCAATAAAAACCCCACCCACATGTGACCCCATTTTGGAAACTACACCCCTCGTGGAACATAACAAGAGGCATAGTGAGCCCTAACACCCCACAGGTGTTTGACGAATTTTCGTTAAATTTGGACATGAAAATGAAAAATTTGTTTGTCTTTTTTTTTTTACTAAAATGCTACTGTTACCACAATTTTTATTTTCACAAGGGGTAATAGGGAAAAAAAATTGTAACACCATTTCTTCTGAGTAAGGGAATACCCCATATGTGGATGTAAAGTGCTCTGCAGGCGCGCTACAGGGCTCAGAAGAGAAGAAACGCTATTGGGCTTTTGGAGAGAGAATTTGGCCGTAATCGAAGGCCATGTGCGTTTACAAGGCCCCCATGGTGCCAGAACAGTGGACCCCCACATGTGACCCCATTTTGGAGACTACACACCTCAAGGAATGTAACAAGGGATGCAGTGAGCATTTACACCCCAGAGGTGTCTGACAGATTTTTTGAACAGTGGTCCATGAAAATGAAAAATGTTATTTTTTATTTGCACAGCCCACTGTTCCAAAGGTCTGTCAAATGCCAGTGGGGTGTAAATGCTCACTGCAACCCTTATTACATTCCGTAAGGGGTGTAGTTTCTGAAATAGGGTCACATGTGGAGGGGGGGCTTTGTAAACGCACATGGCCCCTTACTTCTATTCCAACCAAATTCTCTCTTGAGGGGTGTTGTTTCCCAAATAGTGTGCCATGTGTTTTTTTTTTTTTTTGCTGTTCTGGCACCATAGGGGCTTCCTAAATGCAACATGCCCCCCCCCAAAAACCATTTCTTTCCAAAAGCCAAATTTGTCTCTTTCTCATTTTTTCCTTCATAATCCCCCTAATTACTGCTTTTAAAGCAATCCCAGACCAATCCCTCAGATGCTATGCCAGAATTTATTTCGGAATAAGATTGCACCTTTTTAATTATTTCCAAATCCTCCCCTGTATTTCCAACCAAGATTAATCCACTCTTATTTCCCCTTTTTTTTCATCTTGGGATGAAACTGGAGCATTAATGGGGAATGGTCTGATATGCTCATTGATTCATACTTGATATTTTGTACCCAGGAAACAATCTCATCTGAACCTAGTGCCAAAACTATTCGAGACAATGTTTTTTTTGATTTGCTATAGCATGAATACGTCTTCTTTGGATTTTTTGACCTCCAAAAATCAACCCACTCGAACTCCTCAACCAGTCACCTTAAGGGTGATACTTGATAAGCCTATTTGGCTGTGTTTGTGAGAGGGGCGTGGAATACTCTACGCACGCCCCCCCCCCCGTCACATAGGTGTATGCATAATTATGGGAGGGGCCTTACATATTTAAGTGCACGCCCCCTGCCTCACAGGTACGTGCGTTACATTTGGCAAGAGTTTGCAGTTGGGCACCTCTGTTAGCGTATCCACTCTTCCCCTCCTGGGTCTCGGGCCTGTGGAGGTCGTTGGTTTGCGGTAGCAAGGCGGACGATATTTGGGCTGCGGTGAGGTAAGGGCCGGTATTCCGGCTGTGCGAATTTACTATTGTATTATGTCCCAGTCCCAGTCAGCAACTGATGGTGGGACAGGTTTTTTAGGGGCTGCAGCCCTGCCGATAGGCGCTGTGGGGTTCCCCGGGGGCCACACGAGTCCGGCGTTCCCACCTGCAGGCTGGTAGCATACTAGTCACGATTGGTTGCTCACCCTTGGCAGCGCTGTCACGGGTCCCGGCGGCTCGAGGCAGCAGGTCACGGCATTGTACAATTGCAGCTACGGCTGCTCTACACAGACACCGACGCCAGGTGGCGCTGCGTGTGCACGTGTTCTGGCAGTTTGGGCGGCTTACAAATAAAAAATTTAAAAAGTGTGTGTAGAGGTAATGATTAAAGTATTTCAGTAGGAATATGGTTATTGATAGAATCTTTTGTTATTGGTATAATATAAATGAATACATAAAATAATGAAGGGTGTATGTGTATATGTGTGCAGGCACGTCTATTGTACAAATGTACATACATTTTATATATTATATACATATATACATATAATATATATGCCTGTAGTGTTGTGCAGATGTGTATATTGATAGCATCAACGCAGGGGGCGGTAGAGAGTACGTCAATCTTAGTGTTTATTTAAGCATAGTTAAGGGTATGGGGTGCAAAAAAAAAGCGGTGGTACCTTCTCAGTGATGCCATTTTTTAGCAGGTGATATGGGGTGTAATATAAAAAAAAATTGTATATAGGTATATATAGATATATACAATAAAATGTTGTAATATACGGTTCCTACACTCCTAATATACATACAGTGCATATAGCCATGATGTTTTCAGTACATGCTTTTCAGGATTATGCGCAACGTGTACGGGCATGGCTTAGGTATGGTACATATACTGGTAATGGCTTGTACAGCAGGTACGCTGGCAGTGTAGTGTACAGTTCACAGTATCACGTCGTCCACAGGTATAGGGTTGTATACGGTTCAGGCACACCATCTTATGTACAGAGGGTACGGTTATAGGTTTGTTTTCAGTACATAAGTTTTGTAGTAATACATACGGTCCACACACTTATAATATTAAGTGGCAAATACGGTATTGTACTGGTTAATTACAGTACATTCGGTTATTTATAGGGGTTTTTTATATATATATATATATATATATATATATATATATATATATATATATATATATGGCTGTTATTATAGCAGCCTTTATGTGTGTTATACCCATGGTACCTGCCACGTCTGCAGGGGGATGCACTGCGCAGTTGTTGTTACTGACATGTTTTTTTCAGGGCATCAACATCTTGTCACACAGGCGGTTGTATACACTTTGTGCCTGCTACGTCTGCAGGGGGATGCATTGCGCACTTGTCACTGACACGACTTCAGAACAACGACATCTCGTCACACAGGGGGGACATATTTCCAGACCTGTCAAATCTGTAGAGAGATAGGTTGCATAGTTGATGGTATAGGGCACATTGTCAGGGCAATTAATACCAGGACACATAGGTGGTATCTTTCATTCCCGCTACCTCTGCAGGGGGAGGTGCGGTGTAATTGTTGTTACTGATACATCTTCACGGCGATAACAGCACGACACATAGGCGGTGATATATCCGTTGTTCCTGCCACATCTGCAGGGGGATACACAACATAGTTGTTGTTACTGACATGTTTCTGCTGAGCGACAACATCACGTCACAAAGGTGGTTGTATACCCATGGTTTCTACCACGTCTGCAGGGGGATGCACGGCGCAGTGGTTGTTACTAACACGTCTTCAGAACAACATAATCTCGATACTCAGGTGCTGGTCTATTCTTGGTACCTGCTACATCTGCAGGGTGATAAATTGCATAGTGGTGGATACTGGCAAAGCATAGGGGGTGGCTTATCCTTCATAGCTGTCAATTCTGCAGGGGGACGCATTGCGCAGTTATTGTTACTGACACGTCTTCAGAGTGACGATATCAGACACATACGCAGGGGTATACTCATCGTACCGGCCACGTCTGCAGGAGGATATATTGCATAGAAGTTGGTACGGACACGTTTCAGAGCATAAACATCAAAGCACATACGCGATTACAATCGTTCACAAACGTCTTGGCTACAGGAGGATTCACTGAGTATTGTTATGATTACATGGCAGAACAATGTTCATCACGACATGTAGGCGGGGGTCTTTCCATTGTACCTGACATGTCTGCAGGGCATATGTTGATTAGGCGTTGTTACTGACACGCTGCAGAATGACAATATCATAACTCATAGACGGAACACTTAGATGGTATACACATCATACCTGCCATGTGGACAGAGGAATTCACTGACTAATTGTTGTCACTGACATGCCTTCAGGGCAACATCATCATGACATACATGTGGCTGTATACTCGTTATACCTGACATGGTTGTAGGAGGATACACTACAGAGATGTTATGGACACACTTTCATAGCAATATCAGCATGGCGCATAAGGGTTGTAGTCCCTTCATACCTGCCAAGCCTGAAGTGATACACTGTGTAGTTATTGTCACTAACATGCTTTTTGAGTAAATTCATGACACATTAGAAAAAAAAAACATGGTCGGGTTAGACCTGTCACGTGTACTGGCACGAGGCTTACGCAAAGAACTGTCACACCACAGGTACGATAATTTTGCAAGGACCTGTCACATCTACAGGCACGACGGTTACAACAACACCTGTTATTGGTTCAGGTATGGTGGGTCACACATACAAACACAGGTTCGAGGGTCACAATGCATAAAGCTTTCTGTCAATCACGGCAGTATGTCACCTCAGAGTTTTCAGTTTGGAGCAGATGTTTGGCGGTCTGAGGTTGGGTTAGTACTCAGGTTGGGTTATGTGAAGGCAGTTTACGGAATGTATGACCTCCCAGGTGAATAGGCACATTGTCTACATATAGTCTGGTTTGCACGATAGCGGTGCAAGGTGCAACTAACCGCAGCAGGTCAATGCATTGCAGTATAGTGGGTGGGTAGTTCATGGTAGGTCGGTACAGTTCAGGATGTCTTCAGGTAAGTTTGTACAGTAGGAAGTTTAGTTTTTCTACTACTTAAGCTACTGGATCAGGGGTTTTTGCCCTCTTAAGGCCTGCTCTCGGTTACTGTACGGGCACAGCTTTAGCTGCTGTTGTTAAGGTCACCAGCCAGGTAGGTACATAGAACATTTGTGATGTCATCACAAGGGAAGTTGCTCTGACCTTGTCACAATTTTAGTTCCTCACAATAGCTCATTGACAACCAATCTGGGAGGTGATCTTCAGGAATTCTTAGGTTGTTTTCGCAGTGGGGCAGCATCACAACACTGGTTTCCTCCGCAGCCTGGAAGTCAGGCTGTCATGATATTATGTCCAAAGTCCCCACAATGTGATGGCGGATGTCATCAGATACTGGTTTTGGTAAATTCTATAATCATTTTACTCCTGCACGGTTTTGTGCTTTTGCCCTCTAAAGGCTAACCCTTGGTCGCGTTTTTTTCGGGCGCACTTCAACGGCTTTACTATACAGTGTTATGCATATGTGTTATTAGTGTCTTTGCAGAAATCCACTGAAGAAGTCTTATCTACTGGGGTAGATATGTCTTGCCGGTCACGTGTGGAGCCCCGAACACAATGTATGTTTAATTTGTTGTCTTTCCATTCTCATTCTATCCTCTACTTCATCTATAACCGCATTATAATCACCCATCACTGCAATTGATATATTTCCTACACTTTGAGCATACTTGCATAGACCAAACAAAACCCCAGATGAGTAAGGGCGAGGCACATAGACAAACGCCAACAGTAGCTTCTTACCATCATAATTTTGTTATAAAAAATATATATTTAAGGAACCGTCCTCAGGGATTCACTCTGGGATTGTCCTGGACTACGCCACAGGATGCGTTTTTTCTCAATAAACCAGCAAACAAACGTTTATAATGCAAATCTGGCACCTTGCCAGTTTTATTAGACAGGTTGCAGGGAAAAAAATAAAATAAAAAGCAGGAACAAAACAAAATCCTAGACCGTCGGGTCACTGACTAAAGAGATCAGCTTGTCCTGACTATCAACCGCTGAGCTTCCCTCAGACGGTTAAACATATGTCCCCTGCAACCTTCTACTTACAATTCATGTCACTCTTTGAGCCACTCATAGCTCAGGCTGTGTACTCCTCAGCAGGCTCTGTCTCTCCCCTACAGCCAACTTGCTGTCTCCTAGGAAGAGCCCAGATTAGACTGACTCTCCATTTTATATACACACCTCCCTTCCCTCCTGCCTCATTAATTAAGAAGCAGGTGATAGATACTTCAGGGTGAGCAAAGGGAATACACAGTTTCCTTGCCAACTTATCACATATCCCCCCCCCCTTTGCTCAGACCACGGGGAAGGAGCACATGTATTTGAAAAGCAGAAACCATCTGCCTTTCCTTTCTTTTGGACAACTTTTGTCCCACAACCTCTGAAGTCCTTGACTTCTTTCTTCCGGACTTTTACCAGCCACCAATTGCAAGTATCTCGGTCACACCTTTCCAGTCCAGTACCAGGTCCTTCACCTTGGTGTGGGCACGGTTCTTGAAATTAAGGACAGAGAGGACCAATGCTTCTAAACTATGTCTTCTTCTGGCATGCCGGACCTCTGCCTCTGCTTCAGAGAATCTTTTGGCCTCAGTGGCTTCACCAACCACTGTCTTGTTCTCTGTAGCTTCATAGGACCTCTAACACGGGTCCATCTCAGTCTCAACTTTAGAGGACTTTCCACCTGGTTTCACCTCATCAGCTTTCTCAGGTTTGGCTTCAGAGTCTTTGGCTCCTTCAGATTCTTGTGTAGAATCAGCTTCTACTACCGTTTTGCTCTTCTCTGCAGCTTCTTCAGACTTACTCTTCTCTTCACCTGTAGCTTCAGTTGTGCAATTTTCTTTACTCACAGCTTTTGAGGTAGACTCTGGTTTAGCTTCTGCTTCAGAGGGTTTCTCTGCCTCAGCATTACCTTCAGAATTTTTGGTCTGCTCAGGTTCAGAGGATTTCCCGCCTGACTTCTCCTTAGTCTCCACTTCAGAGGATTTCTCACCAGATTTCAGCTCAGTCCTAGCTTCAGGGGCTTCTTACCGGGCTTCACCTCAATCTTAGCTTTAGAGGACTTTTTACCAGGCTTCACCTCAACCTGTGCTTTAAAGGACTTTTTGGCATTCAGAGAAAGCATCCCTGTATCCTGTAACTTCTGCCCCAGAAGCCTTTCTTGAGCCAATTGCACCATAGCTTGGTCTCTGCTCTCTTTTAAGATCTTCATCTCTCCTTCCAGCTTTACATATTTCAGCTGCTCATTCTTGAGTTTTGCGGAGATCATCTTCTCACTGACCAGCAACTGTTTATTGGTCTTCTCTAACTCATTGATAGACTTTCCACTCTCACCAATCTGTTCAGATTGATCTGAGATCTGCTGTTGCAAGTTCTTGTTTTCATGTTTCAGAGTCTCAACTTGTTCCAGGGCCTCCTCATAAGCATTCTTCAGCTTGAAGATTTCAGTGCTCACTCTGCGGGCTTCCTTTTGAGCTGCCTCAAGCTCAGCCTTTCCCTCTTCATACTGCTCACGGAGCAAGTCATTGTCATGACGGGCAAATTGAAGAGCATGTGCAAGGGCATTCTTTGCCTTGACTTCCTCCTCAAGTTGTCTCTTATCTTTAGAGACACTCTCCAGATTGCTGGCAAGATCATCAACTTCCATCTTCATTTCATTCTTCTGTTTTTCAAATTTTTTCATGGCTACTAGCCTAGCCTTGTGATCACTCTGCAGAGCCTGATATGCACCATGTAGAAGACTCACTTCTTCCTGGAACGACATCCGCTTGGCCAGACTCTCCACTTCACTCTCCTTGCTGGTCACAAGACCCTGGGAGCGGGAAAGTTCATCCTGCAGAGCCACGAACTCACTTCTGGGTTGCTCCATGACTTTTTCCAGCTGAAGCCTCGCTTCTTGCTCTTTCTTAAAGTCAGCAAGCGATTTGTCCCTCTCCTCTGTCAAGCGATGTACCTCTTTTTTTTTCTCTGTCAACTTCACAGAAACCATCTGCAGGGTTTCTTCCAGATTCTGGATCTGCTCCAGTTTTTTCCCAAGGCTAGCCCGTCTTTTCCGAGACCTTTTACTGACAGCTGTCTCCTCACTCTCGCTGTTAGACCTTGAGACTTCCTCTGGTCCTCTGTCAGACACTCGACCCAGCTCTTCTCTCTAGATGAAGTCTCCCCCTTTTTCGGTGTTGCGGCCACTTGTGCCTCGTTATCATCATCAACAACAGGTGCCACCGACACCTGCCACTCTTCCTCTCCCACCGCGTTGGCAACTCTGGAGACTCTTGCTAAACACTCCTGTCGGACCGGTAATCCCTTGGCGGAAAGTTCGTTGCTCCTAGCAACAACTTCAATGGCTCTTAGCACCAGCGAGCCCAGGTGATTCTCGAACAGTTCCTCTGAATGGTCTCTCGGCTCCTTGGCAGACTTTTCTTTTGTCTTGTCACAGTCTCTCCACGGCCTGGCAAAAATGACTAGGGCTCCTGGGTCTGCAACAATATCTGCTCCAGTGGTTCGACCTTCCTGGTTGCAACCTCTCTCTGGTCCAAACGCTACGTCTCCTTCACTAAGGACTCTGTCTGTGACCGTAAGCGCAGCCCCCAGCTCCACCAGTACTCTCTTCCGGAGTTTTGGTTTTTCCACAGGCATCTCTGTAGCTTCTATTCCAGTCACCTCTATAACTTGACTCGCGGACTGTTCTTCAGCTCCCCTAGTGGTCTGGCACACTCCCACCTGACATATACCTAGGGTCTGCTGACACTCCCCGTCCTCAGCCTCTGCTGAGTTACTGTCCCCTGCTATGTGGTGCAAATCAAGTGTTGTGAGCCTATCAGGTGTTCCTGCTCTAGTCACCTGACTATTTTCCCACAATTGCTGAAAAAACGGAAAATCCTTCCCCAGCACTACTTCATACTGTAAGGAAGGCTCTGTTGCAACCTTGTGACTTATGGTACCATAGGGGGTAGAAATACACACATTAACTGTTTTATAACCGCAAATACCGGCTTGTATAGACATTACAGCAGGGTCTGGCTTTCTGCAGCTGGTCTTTACCAGACTTATTACACATTTTGCATCTAACAAAACCACCATCTTTTTACCTTCTATTGCCAGTTCACACAGGTTTTCTTTTGTCCTGCGAGAGGTGGCGACAGTACTTTTTGCATCAGAACACATTAACATAAGTTTTTCAAGAAAAACATTATCAGCCTGCATGGGATCACAATATACAGCACCATTCACACAGTCCAGTAGAGACACCCCAGTCCTCACTACTTCCGGAACCTTTGGATGCAAACTCTCAGGTGCACTCTCGGCATCCCACAGCTGCCAGAAATATGGAAAGTGTCTGCCTGGTACAATTTCAACTGTAAGTTCCGCACATACCTTCATCATATGGCTTACTGTCCCAAAACATGTATCAAAGGTAATTTGAACAGTCTTACCGGGCTCCGGGCGGGACTTCACAAAGGGAATTATTTCCGGCA
The DNA here is from genome assembly GCF_029499605.1 of Hyla sarda. Taxonomy (NCBI): domain Eukaryota; kingdom Metazoa; phylum Chordata; class Amphibia; order Anura; family Hylidae; genus Hyla; species Hyla sarda. The sequence continues at coordinate 77,958,841 of NC_079195.1, read as the reverse complement.
TAATCCGAGATACAGTCTGGAAAAAATCCAACTCCACCAACAGTGGGACTCCACCCACTAATAACTCACGGGTCCTCTTTTCCATCTTTGTGACGATCAGTTGTTGCCCATGTCGGTTGCTCCCAGCAACAGCCTCCCGATGGCGACCCATTTCCAGAGAGAAAAAAAATCTCGATCCGTTGCCCTTGAAACGTTCCTCCAAAGACACCTTCCTGTGCTTGAACTCCTCTGCTGGGCTCATCCGACTTGCAGCATGCAGGGGGTTGCTCCTAGCAACGGCTCAACTGCAACTCATCCATTGGTTGCCCTTGGCAACGGTTTGCCCGCATCCTCCACCATATTGTAAGAAACCGTCCTCAGGGATTCACTCTGGGATTGTCCTGGACTATGCCACAGGATGCTTTTCTTCTCAATAAACCAGCAAACAAACGTTTATAATGCAAATCTGGCACCTTGCCAGTTTTATTAAACAGGTTGTAGGGAAAAAATAAACAAAAAGCAGGAACAAAACAAAATTCTAGACCGTCTGGTCACTGACTAAACAGATCAGCTTGTCCTGACTAACAACCGCTGAGCTTCCCTCAGCCGGTTAAACATATGTCCCCTGCAACCTTCTACTCACAATTCATGTCACTCTTTGAGCCACTCATAGCTCGGGCTGTGTACTCCTCAGCAGGCTCTGTCTCTCCCCTACAGCCCACTTGCTGTCTCCTAGGAAGAGCCCAGATTAGACTGACTCTCCATCTTATATACACACCTCCCTTCCCTCCTGCCTCATTAATTAGAAGCAGGTGAGAGATACTTCAGGGTGAGCCAATGAAATACACCCTTTCCTTGCCACTTTATCACAATATATATTCCTTTTTAGTCTATCTTTGACCCCAGTTCTTCAAGATCTACTCCCTTATGTATCAACACACTTGCTCCCCTTGAATAACTCGTATGAATCGTATGATATTGACTTGAGACCCACCTTCTCTGTAAGATTCTATTTTTCTCTAATGTTAAAGGGGTACTCCACCCTTAGACACCCCCGCAATCTCCTGGCTGCACCCGACGTTCGTTTAGAGTGTCAGGTGCAGAGTCTGAGGCTTGTGACATCACGGCCATTCCCCCTGAATGCAAGTCTATGGGAGGGGGCTTGAAGTCCGTCATCCATCAGGCCCCCTCCCATAGACTTGCATTCAGGGGGCATGGCCGTGATGTCACGAGCCTCCACCCCGCATTGCCAGTCCTCTGGCACAAAGCAAAGTTCGCTCCGTGCACCGGATGTCTTGGGTGCTGCAGCCAAGATCGCGGAGGTCCCCAGCAGCGGGACCCCTGCAATCAGACATCTTCTCCCCTATCCTTTGGATAGGGGATAAGATATTTAGGGGTGAAGTACTCCTTTAAGTGTGTTTCTGGTAAATGTTTTTCTATTACTTTTAAGATTGCCGTTTTCAGACCGCTTAATTCTATCAGCCAACCCCCTCACATTTCATATTACAATTCTCATTACTTATCTAGGATATGAAAAAAGGCAAAAATAAAAAGCACCCTAAGTCCCCTCTGCTCCTTCCAACCCCCCTTCCCCTATGGAAAACAACAGGAACTACCTGATACTTTCTCTTAGCCTGAGCCCAGCCCTGGCTAGGCAATTTACAATTTACTCACAGCAGAGGAAAAAAAAAAAGAAAAATCCTATTCCTTACTTCAGTCCCTATACCCTCTACAGTCTGGTCATCTCTTTTTCGGTACTTCCCACTATCCCTTCAACACTCCTACTTTTTACTATATCCCTGCCACTCTTTAATTTGCTGGAAGTCTTGCCTTAACACAGCAATACCTTGCCTTGCCCCACTAAGTTGGTCTTAGATCTCTATCATAGCTGCGTTTGTTTTCTCTACCCTTTCAAGTATTCTTTGCAAAAGATCAGCTGAAACCTCCCTTCCTCTATTCTCTCACTCTTCTATTCATTGTGACTCTCCACCTCCTCCAGCATTATATCCTCATTTTGTTTTCCTTCTTTTTTTCTTGTCACCTCCTGCTTTCTTAATCTTCCCCCCTTAATTGTGGAGGAACTAAGAAATTGTTCTATTGTACCACCACCCACAGCTTCTTCACCTTGCTCCTGTCGAGAACAATTTGATCCTCCTGACCTCCAACTTAACACACCTTTCTCCCTCCTATCTTTTGCTCCCACATTCCTTCAACCAATCATATCCACAAAAGAAAAAAAGAGAGAAAGAGAAAAAAATGGTGTACAATTTCGGCAATAAGGAAGTCTAAACAGAAGTTATAACCACAGATAATATTTATAACCTCCACTATGTCTACTGAATATGATAGCACAAAAAATTCTAGCAGCAGGTGACTTCTTATCGATTGTAATCCTATATATTTTCCCAATTTGCAGTACAACCCGAGTTAAAGGGGTAGTCCAGTGCTAAAAAACATATCACCTATCCTAAGCATAGGGGGTAAGTTTTAGATCGCGGGGGGTCCGACTGCTGGGGCCCCCAGTGGTCTCCCGTACGGGGCCCCGGCTTGCTGGCCAGATAGCGGGTGTTGACCACCGCACGAAGCGACGGCCGACACGCCGCTTCAATACTGCGCTATGGCAGAGCCGGAGATTGCCGAACGCAGCGCTCCGGCTCTGCTGTAGAGCTGTATTGAGGGGGGCATGTCAGCCGCCGCTTTGTGCGTTGTTCAACATGCCCCCTTCCTGCAGGCTGCCGGGGCCCCGTACAGGAGATCGTGCTTTTTTAAGCACAATAACCTAAGATCTTCACAATGTCTTTGCATCCAAGATTTTATCACACAATTTCCTTAGATTTCCGCAATGTCTTTAGCAATTTATAATCTCTTTCTAGTGACCATATTGACTATTAACTCTATAGTGAAGCGTTACTATGTCTTCTAGACACACTTGAAACTATCACAGTTGTTTTATCACAGTAAGTTGGAGCACTGCTGCTCTCACCACTCCAACACCAACCACTGACTGAAAGTTATTTTGCCACCTCTGTCATCCTCACATTGTTGCGTGGCTTTCACTTTCACCTTCTTCACCACAGCATCCCAATTAGCTCTTGACGTGTATCACATGTCCCATGCCTCTCCTCCAGCTCCCTCTGCAGAGCCCCAGAACCAAAGATTGGCAAACACCGACACTTCACCACCCTACGCCTCCCCATTGCGTCCAAGTGCTCCAAACTCTCCGTGCCTCCATGTCACCATCTCTGCTATTTCGCCATTCTCTGCTTAGCCACTTAGCCCCTCTGCTGTGCGATCCTCACCCTGGTCCACCAGCCCCATAAATGCCTCCTGGCTTCACAGCTTCCACCGGTTAAAGCCTGCAAAGTAGTTAGAGTGGCGTAGCGTGCGCCTGCTCACATGCTCCTCCTATTCTTTAGTGGGACTGACCTGCATTATCATTCAAAGCTGCCTATATGGACTGGCCTGCATTATAATTTACAGCTGCCTATATGGATGACCCGATGGTCCTTTGCAAATAATGAAGAAGACAGGTGTCAGGATCCGGACTGGTATGCAGCGAGGACACAGGAGGTGGATCCTCTGTGTCAGTGAGGTGATGGCGTGGGCCATACCAGGGGAACAGAATCTAAGGGGTTACTGGTTTTCACGAGAGCCCACCGCAAAGTGGGATAGACTTGCAGTGGCAGGTAACCCCAAGTCGTTCCACCCGATAGCGACTTAACCCCACTGACAGCTGAGACAGGCACGGTACACAGGGACAAGGCAAGAGCAAGGTCGGACGTAGCAGAAGGTCAGGGCAGGCAGCAAGAGTCGTAGTCAGGGTCTGGGTACACAGGCTTCGAAACACACTAAAACGCTTTCTCAGGGCACTAAGGCAACAAGATCCGGCGAGGACAGGAAGGGGAAGTGTGTTTTTATATGAATGGGAAGTGATTGACACTGATTGGGCCAGGCACCAATTAATGGTGCCCTGGCCCTTTAAATCTCAGAGAGACGGCACGCGCGTGCCCTAGAGAGCGGGGTCGCGCGCCGGGACGTGACAGCCGGGGAACGGGACAGGTGAGTGGATTGGGATGCGACCCGCGGGCAGGCGCATCCCGCTATTCGGATCGCATCCCCGCCAGCAGTGACAGTGCAGCGCTCCCGGTCAGCGGGTCTGACTGGAGCACTGCAGAGAAGAGAATGCCGCGAGCGCTCCGGGGAGGAGCAGGGACCTGGGGTGCTTGGCGTAACAACAGGGTGTTGACGGAGGATATCCACCATCAAATATTGGTGGCCTTTCCTAAAGATAGGCAATCAACATTTACCCATTAGTGGCTCAAATATGCCTTTGTAAAATGGTCACTAAAAGGCCTTGGGCTAGAACGGGTTTACAATGCCAGCTGTACCTGATGATGGCTAAATAATGACAGCTGATCTCCTGCTCTTATGGCCGAGATTGGAGAAATCTCTTATTATAATTGGTCAACCTCATAGGTGCCATGATTAAAAGCGGCCATGGCACCTAAGATATTTACAGATGGTGCAGGATCCCCCTATAAGCCCATCTTCACCTCTATAATTTAATTATAAGATTAGGCTGAGTTTACATGGCAGCTGGAGGACTAAAAAATAAGTTAAAAAAATGGGCCTAGAAAGCCCTTTATTTTTGGGGAAAATATGGTATATTCACATACATGAGACCTGAATTATAAATTGTTAAAAATAAAATGTAACCCCATATGGTGAAAAGATTAAAAATTTTGCCAGAATTGCTGTTTTTTTTGTTTGTTAATCCTGCCTCCCAATAAGAAAATAAAAAGCATTTGAAAAGTCAGATGTTTCCTAAAATGTATAACAATGAAAACTGGAACTCATCCAGAAAAAATACAAGCCATCATAAGAAAAAAAAAAAATGAAAATATATTTCTATTCTTTTCTCTGAATTTTAAGTTTACGGAAACAGCTTATATCTGTAACATGTTTTTTCAGTGAAATTATCAATTATACAGTATATCCTCCAAAATAGAGCCTACAAATAATGATCATTCATTCTGCATAAAAATGCTCTCATATATCTAGTGCAGAAGAAGAGAATCCAGGATGTTTGGTTCAATCTCTCCAGTAAAGGCTGTGTTTGAGTCTAAGGGTATGGATAATTTTCTATTGGATTAAACTGCATAATAGCGTTAATCTACACTAGCTCGGAGGCGGTATAAATTTTCACTACAATTTGTGGTGGGATAAAAGCTTTAAGGCATCATCCTATAGAATAGAGTTGAGCGAACTTACAGTAAATTGGCTCATAGCGAACCTTGCAGCTCGGCTGTTGATTACTTTAGTCTGCATAAATCAGTTTAGCTTTGCAAGGGCTCCTGTTGCCTGGAAAAGGTGGATACAGAATAGGAGACCTAAGACTGTCATCCCAGACTTTTCCAGGACACCAGAGCCCTTGGAAAGCTGAACTAATTTACACAGACTAAAGTAATCAACAGCCGAGCTGCAAGGTTCGCTGCAAGCCAATTTACTGTAAGTTCACTCAACTCTACTATAGATCATTACTTAGATAATTTAAAACTAAAAACATTTTTAAAAAATGAAGACATTTGTTAGGCAATATGAATAAGACAATATACTTATACTTTAAAATGTTTATATAATGTGTTACACCAAAATGATTTTACTGAGCAGAGTAAAACTAAGTCTAATCTTTTCTGTTCTAGGTGCAAAAGATGTTGACAGCCATGGAAATATATTTTTTCCTTTACCAGGATGAAGTAAGTTATATAAAAATATACAAAAAACATTCTCTATAGACATTAGATTTTGTTATGGCAGACTTCACCGGTTTTGAGGGATGTGTCAGTAATCTAATGTCTATGCGGATAGCCATAGTATACCCCAATTTCTATGTACACAGATGGTATAGGTGACCTGCACCATTGTTTCTATCAATGAAACTGATACCAGAGGTTCTTCATTCCAGGGAAATAACATGCCCATTTACTAAGCCTACAGAATTGTCCAGAGTAAAAGAACCTTCATTCCTCATACCCCATACTGTTTTTTTTCTGAGTACAATCCATTACTATGTAAAGAATTTAACCTCTTCCCACTCTGCACTATAATAACATTTCACTGCTTGTAGGTTGTTCCATGCTATTATGGTGCCGTGATTATGTGGGCAAAGAGCTGTGTCTGTGTCATGACTTGTAGTTATCAGCTGCATTATACGGCCAACATCCTGCTCTAGTTACCAGGATCAGAGAAAAGCCTTTCCCAACAAGTTAGCCTCTTAAAGGCCAAGGTCAACAGTGGCTCCTAAGGAGATTGAAAGAAGGGAGGGGAAATCACAATTACCTATTTTGTTACTATGGAAGCCAGAGGCTTAACCCCTTAAGGACTCAGGGTTTTTTCATTTTTGCACTTTTGTTTTTTTCTCCTCACTTTCAAAAAATCATAACTCAGTTTTCCACCTACACACCTATATGAGGGTTTGCTTTTTGCCCCACCAATTTTATTTTGTAATGAAATCAATCATTTCACCTCAAAATCTATGGCAAAACAAAAAAAAAATATTTTAATTTGCTTAACTTCTTTTAAAAAGAAAACTTTTGTACTCAAATTAGCATGTCTAAAACTGTCATTTGCTGACCCCTATAACTTTTTTTTCTCTATATGGGGATGTGTGAGTGCTAATTTTTTGTGCCATTATCTGTTGTTTATATCGGTGCCATATTTTGTTTTGATGGGACCTTTTGATCGCTTTTCCTACATCTTTTTTTAGGGTATAAAACGTGACCAAAAATACGCATTGTCTGTACGGTTTAATTAACATTATATTTTTATAGGTTGTACTTTTAAACACGTGGCAGTACCACATATGTTTATGTTTATTTTTGTTTACAATTCTTCATGGGAGAAAGGAGGTGATTCAAACTTTTACTAGGGATGGGGTTTAATTACATTTATTAAGAGTTTTCTAAAAAAAAAAAAAAAAATAACACTATTTTTTTAGACCCCATAGTTGACTATAACACGCAATCATTAGATTGAATACACTGAACAATGCTATGCCATAGCATAGCATTGATCAGTGTTATCAGTGCCTTATTGCTTCAGGCTGTCATGGCTAACTGGAGCTTTGGATTGCTGATCGGACGAGGTGGCAGGTAAGGGCCCTCCCGCTGTCCTTTTAGCGGACATCGCAATTTCACCACTACGGTCCCGATTAGCTCTGCTATGCAGCTGCGATTGTTCATTTTTATTTATTTTTTTTGCATTTTACATGTCGCAATCAACTTTTATTGTGAAGTCTAAGGGTTTAATGCTGGACATCACCAAGATCGATGATGTCCGGCAGTAGACACAGTTCCCACCACCCCACTATGACGTGCACTCAGCTGTTGAACATGCTCTCAACTCCTGAGCGCATGTCATAGCGGGGAGAAGGCGCAGGGCTTACATGCATGCCTTGAGTCCTTAAGAGGTTAAAGGGAACCTGTCACCAATTTTATGGTTTTATGCTTCTGAAACTGCGAATGGGAAACATAAAACAGGTGGAGGTAGCAGGGTGCCAGGACACTATGATTAACTCTGAATCCTATATATAGATGGTCAAGCAGTTGCTCTTCACCCCACCAGCACTGAGTGAGAAAGATGCATTGCTCAGGGCCAATGTGGTGAGAAGCAGTTACTGCCATACACCCCCTGTTACTACTTACCTGAGTCTTGGTGGCATTTTTAAACTATGATAGTCTGAAATGCGCGAGTGTTTCATAGTTAATCATAGTGTCTTGCCATCCTTCTGCCTTCACCTGTTTTATGCTTCCTGTCCTTTGGGCAGCATAAAATGGTGACAGGTTTCCTTTAACAAAGTATAAATGTAGCACCTGCTATCTTCATCGAGGCAGTACAACATATTTTTAATCCAAATTCTCCAGGCCAGATGAGAGAGGTTAGTGGCAATGTACATAGTACTATATACAATACTGGTAAGTAACATAGGTTAGGGTTGGTGCATGCTGTATCGTATGCATCACCACTCCAGGTACAGGAGTGTGGAGTCCAGGTATAAACAGTAGTCTCTGTTCCTGTGTGTACTGCACAAACGTTGGTGTGTTGAGCCAATAGCATAGTGTGCCATGGAAACAGAGGAACGAGCTGATGAGAATGATTTTATATAATTCAAATCATTATAATGATGTATGTAGCTTATATATAATCAGACAATAAAGGCTGAATTTCATCGGGTTTCCTTTATTCTTAATAGAATAGCACAGAATGCTGTAGCTATATTCTGTCAATATGTTCTATTACAAACTGGATTAGCCTTAAAGAAGGCACATACTACATGGGCTAATATTGTTAGGAAACACCTCCAATGCATAAGTAAGTTCTGAATAACTACAATAAATTGAAAAAACAATAACCTCTTTCTGTATTATTTTTCATTTATGTTTGGACAGATAAGAGAATCTGGATTGAACATCGCCGACTACTATGTAAGTCATATTTCAAATAAGCCAATTTTCATTTTAACATTTTCGTTTTGTTCCTCCCCTTATTAGCCATAACTATTTTTTTTTAATTTACATACTCATATGTGGACTTTGCTGGGCCAATAATATTTTATGATGACTTCCTTCTTTCCAAAAATTATGCTGGGAAACAAAAAAAACAAACATATTATTCATGTGAAATTGAAAAAAAAACTATTTTGAAAATGTGTGTGTGTGTGTGGGGGGGTAATTCTTATGTCATTTATCATGCTGTTAAACTGACATGTTATTACGATTCTACAGGTCAATGCAAATACAATGTTATGAAATTAATATGGTTTTAGTTTTAAAATAATGCTTTAAAAATATCATGACTATGCCCTATAGCTTTTAAATTTTTTGGCCTATGGAGCTGTTTTTAGATTTTTTTTGTTTGTTTACGCTATTTACTGCCTGGGAATAATACTTTTATATTTTAAGATTAGATATTTACGCAGGCAGTGATTCAAAATATGTTATATTTTATTTTATATAAATAGGAAAAAAGGGGTGATTGAAATCTCATTTGGAAGGGGTTAATTTATATTTGTAAAGATATATATATATATATATATATATATATATATTATGTATTTTACACGTTATTAGACCCCCTAGGGCAGTGATATTCAAACTGTGGTCCACCAGATGTTGCAAAACTAGGCTTTGTAGGTTTGCAACATCTGGAGGTCCACAGTGCGGAGACCACTGCCCTATGGAACTTGTATGGATTTTACAGATCAATGCAGGAGATATGTTCTTTATTGATCAATGCAATCTACACTATATCAATAAAAAAGTACCAGGAAACGGAATCCAATCCTCCATTAAGATGCAGCTGTGAACTTTGACAACTGGCATCTAAAGGGTTAAAGGGGTACTCCGCCCCTAGAAATGTTATTATGGGATAACATATATGATTGTGGGGGGTCCAGCTGCTGCAGCACTGGGGCGTTCATTAACACGGAAGCCTGGGGCCTTTACTAGCCATATCGTCCCCTCCTATAGACATTAATGGAGTGGGGAGTGGCGTAGTGTCACAAACATGGAAACCCCAGGCAATCTAGCCCGAAGACCGCGGGGGTCCCAGCGGCTGCACCCCTGCGATCAGACATATTATCCTCTATCCTCTGGATAGGGGATGATATGTCTAAGGGCAGAGTACCCCTTTAATATTCCACAGCAGCGATCACTGCATGTTGGCTACTAGACATGGCCTACCTTTACAGAAAACAGCCAGGGTATGGAGCGGGATTTGCACCATATTACCCCTTACAGCACTATGACATACATTTTACATTAAAGGAGTTCAATGAGTACTGTCATTTCAGGCAACTAAATAGAATTGAATAGAGTATTGATGAAGATAAAAACCCATGTGAAATAGTTATAAGCATTATATTTCTTGCCTCTAGGTGTCTCCTTCATTACTAAAACATCATCCACTGTATGTCAAAAGTACATTCTGTCTCTGTCCATAGACTTGCTAAAACAGAATTTAGGAAGTGTAGGTGGGATATTCTGTGCTCTGTGTACTCTCCTGGCTCTCAGTCAGTTAGATCTGAGAGTTACTGTCAGGGCACAGCTCACATGGCAGCATGGACTAACACTCTCTTCTGTCAGCAAGGAAATCAAATGACATTTCACATTTTGGTAATATGTGTTTTTTTTTTTTTAAAGAGGGCATAGCTTAAACGGATTGTCCAGTGAGGACGATAAGTCTCTGATCACAGGTATCCAACTGATGGAAACCCCCACAATCTACAGAATAAGACCCTGGCTCTCAAAAAGAGGGTGTGCTGTAGATGGCATGTCCTCATTTATTTCTATGTAAGCGCCGAAGATACCTGAGTACCACACTCGGGCATCTCCGGCAATCCTATACAAATGAATGGAGCACATGTTTTCTTCAGCACATGCTGTAAGAGATGCGAGAGAGATGGTGGGACCCCCTGCAATTATACACTTATCCCTATCCTGTATATGAGATGCCATACTATGTGTCAAAATGTAGGCCAGAATAGCTGATCTAAACTTAGTCTAAGTGTAGTGTATGAGTTAGATAGATTCATCAAACAGCCTTGTACGCCTGTGATAAGTCTGACACATTCTAGGACTGTCGAGTATGGGATGACACTGTATAATCATCAGACGTTTTTAGTAATTTTGGGCCATAATCCTCTAGAGAACTGCTTCTCTTTGTGTCCCTATGTTCTGGCTAATAGAGAAATGTAATAATAGGGAACACTAAAATTATATGAGAAGAACACAAAATAAACCAGATATTATTTTTCTCACTGCTCGACTGATAAATAATGGTAAATACATTGCAGAAATCTGAAGCCCTCAGCAAATATAACACTTTATTCACATTGTTACATTTATATTTTAGGACGTACTCAACAAGATGGATGACGTGGACAGGGTAAGAGCCTCATTTATTATACACTGTGAAGAATTCCTAACAAGGATAGAAAATGACTGTAATGGAGAGAATACAATGATTGTTATATTTTTATTGTAGCCCATCATCATGAAGATAGCAGAGAGACTGTTGATTAACAACAACGAGGAATGCTGCATAAGATCTTGCTGTGCCTCCGTACGTAGAGCCGTGAGAAATATCATCAGCAAGGTAAGGACGTTCATGTTTAATTTAACAAACTAACATCAAGTTGAGTGAGGAGGTGGCGCCGTTAAAAAGGTTATATAGAGAGCTGAAAAGGTATTACCTCTCCTAGCTTCACTATTGTCTTACTCCTAGTTTGGTCTCGTCTCATTCCGATACCTTCTGCTATGAAGAAAAAGGGCTGAGATGGCAGGGCAGGTACTATGTTGCAATCAGCACATGCAGACGAAACCAGTGGCAGCAAATGTATGCAACATTGTTGTACATTGGCCACTGCATGGAGGCCTGGTTTCACCTGCATGTGTTGATCACAACATAGTAACCTAACCACCATCTCAGCCCTCCTCCTTTCATACCAGAAGGTATCAGGATGAGACTAGACCAAACTGAAAGTGAGCCACTAGGGAACAGGGAAGGCTATAGCCATTTTAGCTCTCCAGATAACTTTTTTAACATCTAGAGACAAATAAGGCGCCTTTAACATCAGGAGGGTACATTTGTCTCAAAAGGGGTAGGAGGAGACCCCATTTAACATCACAGTCTGGAGGACAAGACTCCTTTAACATCTAGTGGAGTCTGGAGGTGGCGCCCTTAAAGAGGTTATCTAGACAGCTGAAAAGGTATAACCTTTCTTTGCTCCCTAGCTGCTTACTTCTGGATCGATCTTGTCTCGTCCTGATACCTTCTGATAGGAAGGGGGAAGGCTGAGGTGTTGGGGCAAGTACTACGTTGAATTCTCCACATGTAGGTGAAACCAGTGGCAGCAAATGTATGCGTGAGGCTGCTGATGTTTTGCAGCATTATGTGTACATTGGCCACCACATGGAGGCCTGGTTTCTCCTACAGGCGGAGATCTCAATGTAGTACCTAACTCACCATCTCAGCCCCCCTCCTTTCATACCAGAAGGTATCAGGATGAGACTAGACCAAACTGAAAGTGAGCCACTAGGGAACAGGGAAGGCTATCGCCATTTTAGCTCTCCAGATAACTTTTTTAACATCTAGAGACAAATAAGGCGCCTTTAACATCAGGAGGGTACATTTGTCTCAAAAGGGGTAGGAGGAGACCCCATTTAACATCACAGTCTGGAGGACAAGACTCCTTTAACATCTAGTGGAGTCTGGAGGTGGCGCCCTTAAAGAGGTTATCTAGACAGCTGAAAAGGTATAACTTTTCTTTGCTCCCTAGCTGCTTACTTCTGGATCGATCTTGTCTCGTCCTGATACCTTCTGATAGGAAGGGGGAAGGCTGAGGTGTTGGGGCAAGTACTACGTTGAAATCTCCACATGTAGGTGAAACCAGTGGCAGCAAATGTATGCGTGAGGCTGCTGATGTTTTGCAGCATTATGTGTACATTGGCCACCACATGGAGGCCTGGTTTCTTCTACAAGTGGAGATCTCAATGTAGTACCTAACTCACCATCTCAGCCCCCCTCCTTTCACACCAAAAGGTATCAGGATGAGACTAGACCAAACTGAAAGTGAGCCACTAGGGAACAGGGAAGGCTATTGCCATTTTAGCTCTCCAGATAACTTTTTTAACATCTAGAGACAAATAAGGCGCCTTTAACATCAGGAGGGTACATTTGTCTCAAAAGGGGTAGGAGGAGACCCCATTTAACATCACAGTCTGGAGGACAAGACTCCTTTAACATCTAGTGGAGTCTGGAGGTGGCGCCCTTAAAGAGGTTATCTAGACAGCTGAAAAGGTATAACCTTTCTTTGGTCCCTAGCTGCTTACTTCTGGATCGATCTTGTCTCGTCCTGATACCTTCTGATAGGAAGGGGGAAGGCTGAGGTGTTGGGGCAAGTACTACGTTGAAATCTCCACATGTAGGTGAAACCAGTGGCAGCAAATGTATGCGTGATGCTGCTGATGTTTTGCAGCATTATGTGTACATTGGCCACCACATGGAGGCCTGGTTTCTTCTACAAGTGGAGATCTCAATGTAGTACCTAACTCACCATCTCAGCCCCCCTCCTTTCACACCAGAAGGTATCAGGATGAGACTAGACCAAACTGAAAGTGAGCCACTAGGGAACAGGGAAGGCTATTGCCATTTTAGCTCTCCAGATAACTTTTTTAACATCTAGAGACAAATAAGGCGCCTTTAACATCAGGAGGGTACATTTGTCTCAAAAGGGGTAGGAGGAGACCCCATTTAACATCACAGTCTGGAGGACAAGACTCCTTTAACATCTAGTGGAGTCTGGAGGTGGCGCCCTTAAAGAGGTTATCTAGACAGCTGAAAAGGTATAACCTTTCTTTGGTCCCTAGATGCTTACTTCTGGATCGATCTTGTCTCGTCCTGATACCTTCTGATAGGAAGGGGGAAGGCTGAGGTGTTGGGGCAAGTACTACGTTGAAATCTCCACATGTAGGTGAAACCAGTGGCAGCAAATGTATGCGTGATGCTGCTGATGTTTTGCAGCATTATGTGTACATTGGCCACCACATGGAGGCCTGGTTTCTTCTACAAGTGGAGATCTCAATGTAGTACCTAACTCACCATCTCAGCCCCCCTCCTTTCAAACCAGAAGGTATCAGGATGAGACTAGACCAAACTGAAAGTGAGCCACTAGGGAACAGGGAAGGCTATCGCCATTTTAGCTCTCCAGATAACTTTTTTAACAACTAGAGACAAATAAGGCGCCTTTATCATCAGGAGGGTATATTTGTCTCAAAAGGGGTAGGAGGAGACCCCATTTAACATCACAGTCTGGAGGACAAGACTCCTTTAACATCTAGTAGAGTCTGGAGGTGGCGCCCTTAAAGAGGTTATCTAGACAGCTGAAAAGGTATAACCTTTCTTTGCTCCCTAGCTGCTTACTTCTGGATCGATCTTGTCTTGTCCTGATACCTTCTGATAGGAAGGGGGAAGGCTGAGGTGTTGGGGCAAGTACTACATTGAAATCTCCACATGTAGGTGAAACCAGTGGCAGCAAATGTATGCGTGAGGCTGCTGATGTTTTGCAGCATTATGTGTACATTGGCCACCACATGGAGGCCTGGTTTCTCCTACAGGCGGAGATCTCAATGTAGTACCTAACTCACCATCTCAGCCCCCCTCCTTTCATACCAGAAGGTATCAGGATGAGACTAGACCAAACTGAAAGTGAGCCACTAGGGAACAGGGAAGGCTATCGCCATTTTAGCTCTCCAGATAACTTTTTTAACATCTAGAGACAAATAAGGCGCCTTTAACATCAGGAGGGTACATTTGTCTCAAAAGGGGTAGGAGGAGACCCCATTTAACATCACAGTCTGGAGGACAAGACTCCTTTAACATCTAGTGGAGTCTGGAGGTGGCGCCCTTAAAGAGGTTATCTAGACAGCTGAAAAGGTATAACCTTTCTTTGCTCCCTAGCTGCTTACTTCTGGATCGATCTTGTCTCGCCCTGATACCTTCTGATAGGAAGGGGGAAGGCTGAGGTGTTGGGGCAAGTACTACGTTGAAATCTCCACATGTAGGTGAAACCAGTGGCAGCAAATGTATGCGTGATGCTGCTGATGTTTTGCAGCATTATGTGTACATTGGCCACCACATGGAGGCCTGGTTTCTTCTACAAGTAGAGATCTCAATGTAGTACCTAACTCACCATCTCAGCCCCCCTCCTTTCAATCCAGAAGGTATCAGGATGAGACTAGACCAAACTGAAAGTGAGCCACTAGGGAACAGGGAAGGCTATCTCCATTTTAGCTCTCCAGATAACTTTTTTAACAACTAGAGACAAATAAGGCGCCTTTAACATCAGGAGGGTACATTTGTCTCAAAAGGGGTAGGAGGAGACCCCATTTAACATCACAGTCTGGAGGACAAGACTCCTTTAACATCTAGTGGAGTCTGGAGGTGGCGCCCTTAAAGAGGTTATCTAGACAGCTGAAAAGGTATAACCTTTCTTTGCTCCCTAGCTGCTTACTTCTGGATCGATCTTGTCTCGTCCTGATACCTTCTGATAGGAAGGGGGAAGGCTGAGGTGTTGGGGCAAGTACTACGTTGAAATCTCCACATGTAGGTGAAACCAGTGGCAGCAAATGTATGCGTGATGCTGCTGATGTTTTGCAGCATTATGTGTACATTGGCCACCACATGGAGGCCTGGTTTCTTCTACAAGTGGAGATCTCAATGTAGTACCTAACTCACCATCTCAGCCCCCCTCCTTTCAAACCAGAAGGTATCAGGATGAGACTAGAACAAACTGAAAGTGAGCCACTAGGGAACAGGGAAGGCTATCGCCATTTTAGCTCTCCAGATAACTTTTTTAACAACTAGAGACAAATAAGGCGCCTTTAACATCAGGAGGGTACATTTGTCTCAAAAGGGGTAGGAGGAGACCCCATTTAACATCACAGTCTGGAGGACAAGACTCCTTTAACATCTAGTGGAGTCTGGAGGTGGCGCCCTTAAAGAGGTTATCTAGACAGCTGAAAAGGTATAACCTTTCTTTGCTCCCTAGCTGCTTACTTCTGGATCGATCTTGTCTCGTCCTGATACCTTCTGAAAGGAAGGGGGAAGGCTGAGGTGTTGGGGCAAGTACTACGTTGAAATCTCCACATGTAGGTGAAACCAGTTGCAGCAAATGTATGCGTGATGCTGCTGATGTTTTGCAGCATTATGTGTACATTGGCCACCACATGGAGGCCTGGTTTCTTCTACAAGTGGAGATCTCAATGTAGTACCTAACTCACCATCTCAGCCCCCCTCCTTTCAATCCAGAAGGTATCAGGATGAGACTAGACCAAACTGAAAGTGAGCCACTAGGGAACAGGGAAGGCTATCTCCATTTTAGCTCTCCAGATAACTTTTTTAACAACTAGAGACAAATAAGGCGCCTTTAACATCAGGAGGGTACATTTGTCTCAAAAGGGGTAGGAGGAGACCCCATTTAACATCACAGTCTGGAGGACAAGACTCCTTTAACATCTAGTGGAGTCTGGAGGTGGCGCCCTTAAAGAGGTTATCTAGACAGCTGAAAAGGTATAACCTTTCTTTGCTCCCTAGCTGCTTACTTCTGGATCGATCTTGTCTCGTCCTGATACCTTCTGATAGGAAGGGGGAAGGCTGAGGTGTTGGGGCAAGTACTACGTTGAAATCTCCACATGTAGGTGAAACCAGTGGCAGCAAATGTATGCGTGATGCTGCTGATGTTTTGCAGCATTATGTGTACATTGGCCACCACATGGAGGCCTGGTTTCTTCTACAAGTGGAGATCTCAATGTAGTACCTAACTCACCATCTCAGCCCCCCTCCTTTCAAACCAGAAGGTATCAGGATGAGACTAGAACAAACTGAAAGTGAGCCACTAGGGAACAGGGAAGGCTATCGCCATTTTAGCTCTCCAGATAACTTTTTTAACAACTAGAGACAAATAAGGCGCCTTTAACATCAGGAGGGTACATTTGTCTCAAAAGGGGTAGGAGGAGACCCCATTTAACATCACAGTCTGGAGGACAAGACTCCTTTAACATCTAGTGGAGTCTGGAGGTGGCGCCCTTAAAGAGGTTATCTAGACAGCTGAAAAGGTATAACCTTTCTTTGCTCCCTAGCTGCTTACTTCTGGATCGATCTTGTCTCGTCCTGATACCTTCTGATAGGAAGGGGGAAGGCTGAGGTGTTGGGGCAAGTACTACGTTGAAATCTCCACATGTAGGTGAAACCAGTGGCAGCAAATGTATGCGTGATGCTGCTGATGTTTTGTAGCATTATGTGTACATTGGCCACCACATGGAGGCCTGGTTTCTTCTACAAGTGGAGATCTCAATGTAGTACCTAACTCACCATCTCAGCCCCCCTCCTTTCAAACCAGAAGGTATCAGGATGAGACTAGAACAAACTGAAAGTGAGCCACTAGGGAACAGGGAAGGCTATCGCCATTTTAGCTCTCCAGATAACTTTTTTAACAACTAGAGACAAATAAGGCGCCTTTAACATCAGGAGGGTATATTTGTCTCAAAAGGGGTAGGAGGAGACCCCATTTAACATCACAGTCTGGAGGACAAGACTCCTTTAACATCTAGTGGAGTCTGGAGGTGGCGCCCTTAAAGAGGTTATCTAGACAGCTGAAAAGGTATAACCTTTCTTTGCTCCCTAGCTGCTTACTTCTGGATCGATCTTGTCTCGTCCTGATACCTTCTGATAGGAAGGGGGAAGGCTGAGGTGTTGGGGCAAGTACTACGTTGAAATCTCCACATGTAGGTGAAACCAGTGGCAGCAAATGTATGCGTGATGCTGCTGATGTTTTGCAGCATTATGTGTACATTGGCAACCACATGGAGGCCTGGTTTCTTCTACAGGCGGAGATTTCAATGTAGTACCTAACTCACCATCTCAGCCCCCCTCCTTTCATACCAGAAGGTATCAGGATGAGACTAGACCAAACTGAAAGTGAGCCACTAGGGAACAGGGAAGGCTATCGCCATTTTAGCTCTCCAGATAACTTTTTTTAACATCTAGAGACAAATAAGGCGCCTTTAACATCAGGAGGGTACATTTGTCTCAAAAGGGGTAGGAGGAAACCCCATTTAACATCAAAGTTTGGAGGACAAGACTCCTTTAACATCTAGTGGAGTCTGGAGGTGGCGCCCTTAAAGAGGTTATCTAGACAGCTGAAAAGGTATAACCTTTCTTTGCTCCCTAGCTGCTTACTTCTGGATCGATCTTGTCTCGTCCTGATACCTTCTGATAGGAAGGGGGAAGGCTGAGGTGTTGGGGCAAGTACTACGTTGAAATCTCCACATGTAGGTGAAACCAGTGGCAGCAAATGTATGCGTGATGCTGCTGATGTTTTGCAGCATTATGTGTACATTGGCCACCACATGGAGGCCTGGTTTCTTCTACAGGCGGAGATCTCAATGTAGTACCTAACTCACCATCTCAGCCCCCCTCCTTTCATACCAGAAGGTATCAGGATGAGACTAGACCAAACTGAAAGTGAGCCACTAGGGAACAGGGAAGGCTATCGCCATTTTAGCTCTCCAGATAACTTTTTTAACATCTAGAGACAAATAAGGCGCCTTTAACATCAGGAGGGTATATTTGTCTCAAAAGGGGTAGGAGGAGACCCCATTTAACATCACAGTCTGGAGGACAAGACTCCTTTAACATCTAGTAGAGTCTGGAGGTGGCGCCCTTAAAGAGGTTATATAGACAGCTGAAAAGGTATAACCTTTCTTTGCTCCCTAGCTGCTTACTTCTGGATCGATCTTGTCTTGTCCTGATACCTTCTGATAGGAAGGGGGAAGGCTGAGGTGTTGGGGCAAGTACTACGTTGAAATCTCCACATGTAGGTGAAACCAGTGGCAGCAAATGTATGCGTGAGGCTGCTGATGTTTTGCAGCATTATGTGTACATTGGCCACCACATGGAGGCCTGGTTTCTCCTACAGGCGGAGATCTCAATGTAGTACCTAACTCACCATCTCAGCCCCCCTCCTTTCATACCAGAAGGTATCAGGATGAGACTAGACCAAACTGAAAGTGAGCCACTAGGGAACAGGGAAGGCTATCGCCATTTTAGCTCTCCAGATAACTTTTTTAACATCTAGAGACAAATAAGGCGCCTTTAACATCAGGAGGGTACATTTGTCTCAAAAGGGGTAGGAGGAGACCCCATTTAACATCACAGTCTGGAGGACAAGACTCCTTTAACATCTAGTGGAGTCTGGAGGTGGCGCCCTTAAAGAGGTTATCTAGACAGCTGAAAAGGTATAACCTTTCTTTGCTCCCTAGCTGCTTACTTCTGGATCGATCTTGTCTCGTCCTGATACCTTCTGATAGGAAGGGGGAAGGCTGAGGTGTTGGGGCAAGTACTACGTTGAAATCTCCACATGTAGGTGAAACCAGTGGCAGCAAATGTATGCGTGATGCTGCTGATGTTTTGCAGCATTATGTGTACATTGGCCACCACATGGAGGCCTGGTTTCTTCTACAAGTGGAGATCTCAATGTAGTACCTAACTCACCATCTCAGCCCCCCTCCTTTCAAACCAGAAGGTATCAGGATGAGACTAGACCAAACTGAAAGTGAGCCACTAGGGAACAGGGAAGGCTATCGCCATTTTAGCTCTCCAGATAACTTTTTTAACATCTAGAGACAAATAAGGCGCCTTTAACATCAGGAGGGTATATTTGTCTCAAAAGGGGTAGGAGGAGACCCCATTTAACATCACAGTCTGGAGGACAAGACTCCTTTAACATCTAGTAGAGTCTGGAGGTGGCGCCCTTAAAGAGGTTATCTAGACCGCTGAAAAGGTATAACCTTTCTTTGCTCCCTAGCTGCTTACTTCTGGATCGATCTTGTCTCGTCCTGATACCTTCTGATAGGAAGGGGGAAGGCTGAGGTGTTGGGGCAAGTACTACGTTGAAATCTCCACATGTAGGTGAAACCAGTGGCAGCAAATGTATGCGTGATGCTGCTGATGTTTTGCAGCATTATGTGTACATTGGCAACCACATGGAGGCCTGGTTTCTTCTACAGGCGGAGATTTCAATGTAGTACCTAACTCACCATCTCAGCCCCCCTCCTTTCATACCAGAAGGTATCAGGATGAGACTAGACCAAACTGAAAGTGAGCCACTAGGGAACAGGGAAGGCTATCGCCATTTTAGCTCTCCAGATAACTTTTTTTAACATCTAGAGACAAATAAGGCGCCTTTAACATCAGGAGGGTACATTTGTCTCAAAAGGGGTAGGAGGAGACCCCATTTAACATCAAAGTCTGGAGGACAAGACTCCTTTAACATCTAGTGGAGTCTGGAGGTGGCGCCCTTAAAGAGGTTATCTAGACAGCTGAAAAGGTATAACCTTTCTTTGCTCCCTAGCTGCTTACTTCTGGATCGATCTTGTCTCGTCCTGATACCTTCTGATAGGAAGGGGGAAGGCTGAGGTGTTGGGGCAAGTACTACGTTGAAATCTCCACATGTAGGTGAAACCAGTGGCAGCAAATGTATGCGTGATGCTGCTGATGTTTTGCAGCATTATGTGTACATTGGCAACCATATGGAGGCCTGGTTTCTTCTACAGGCGGAGATTTCAATGTAGTACCTAACTCACCATCTCAGCCCCCCTCCTTTCATACCAGAAGGTATCAGGATGAGACTAGACCAAACTGAAAGTGAGCCACTAGGGAACAGGGAAGGCTATCGCCATTTTAGCTCTCCAGATAACTTTTTTAACATCTAGAGACAAATAAGGCGCCTTTAACATCAGGAGGGTACATTTGTCTCAAAAGGGGTAGGAGGAGACCCCATTTAACATCACAATCTGGAGGACAAGACTCCTTTAACATCTAGTGGAGTCTGGAGGTGGCGCCCTTAAAGAGGTTATCTAGACCGCTGAAAAGGTATAACCTTTCTTTGCTCCCTAGCTGCTTACTTCTGGATCGATCTTGTCTCGTCCTGATACCTTCTGATAGGAAGGGGGAAGGCTGAGGTGTTGGGGCAAGTACTACGTTGAAATCTCCACATGTAGGTGAAACCAGTGGCAGCAAATGTATGCGTGATGCTGCTGATGTTTTGCAGCATTATGTGTACATTGGCCACCACATGGAGGCCTGGTTTCTTCTACAAGTGGAGATCTCAATGTAGTACCTAACTCACCATCTCAGCCCCCCTCCTTTCAAACCAGAAGGTATCAGGATGAGACTAGACCAAACTGAAAGTGAGCCACTAGGGAACAGGGAAGGCTATCGCCATTTTAGCTCTCCAGATAACTTTTTTAACATCTAGAGACAAATAAGGCGCCTTTAACATCAGGAGGGTATATTTGTCTCAAAAGGGGTAGGAGGAGACCCCATTTAACATCACAGTCTGGAGGACAAGACTCCTTTAACATCTAGTGGAGTCTGGAGGTGGCGCCCTTAAAGAGGTTATCTAGACAGCTGAAAAGGTATAACCTTTCTTTGCTCCCTAGCTGCTTACTTCTGGATCGATCTTGTCTCGTCCTGATACCTTCTGATAGGAAGGGGGAAGGCTGAGGTGTTGGGGCAAGTACTACGTTGAAATCTCCACATGTAGGTGAAACCAGTGGCAGCAAATGTATGCGTGATGCTGCTGATGTTTTGCAGCATTATGTGTACATTGGCCACCACATGGAGGCCTGGTTTCTTCTACAAGTGGAGATCTCAATGTAGTACCTAACTCACCATCTCAGCCCCCCTCCTTTCAAACCAGAAGGTATCAGGATGAGACTAGACCAAACTGAAAGTGAGCCACTAGGGAACAGGGAAGGCTATCGCCATTTTAGCTCTCCAGATAACTTTTTTAACATCTAGAGAAAAATAAGGCGCCTTTAACATCAGGAGGGTATATTTGTCTCAAAAGGGGTAGGAGGAGACCCCATTTAACATCACAATCTGGAGGACAAGACTCCTTTAACATCTAGTGGAGTCTGGAGGTGGCGCCCTTAAAGAGGTTATCTAGACCGCTGAAAAGGTATAACCTTTCTTTGCTCCCTAGCTGCTTACTTCTGGATCGATCTTGTCTCGTCCTGATACCTTCTGATAGGAAGGGGGAAGGCTGAGGTGTTGGGGCAAGTACTACGTTGAAATCTCCACATGTAGGTGAAACCAGTGGCAGCAAATGTATGCGTGATGCTGCTGATGTTTTGCAGCATTATGTGTACATTGGCCACCACATGGAGGCCTGGTTTCTTCTACAAGTGGAGATCTCAATGTAGTACCTAACTCACCATCTCAGCCCCCCTCCTTTCAAACCAGAAGGTATCAGGATGAGACTAGACCAAACTGAAAGTGAGCCACTAGGGAACAGGGAAGGCTATCGCCATTTTAGCTCTCCAGATAACTTTTTTAACATCTAGAGACAAATAAGGCGCCTTTAACATCAGGAGGGTATATTTGTCTCAAAAGGGGTAGGAGGAGACCCCATTTAACATCACAGTCTGGAGGACAAGACTCCTTTAACATCTAGTGGAGTCTGGAGGTGGCGCCCTTAAAGAGGTTATCTAGACAGCTGAAAAGGTATAACCTTTCTTTGCTCCCTAGCTGCTTACTTCTGGATCGATCTTGTCTCGTCCTGATACCTTCTGATAGGAAGGGGGAAGGCTGAGGTGTTGGGGCAAGTACTACGTTGAAATCTCCACATGTAGGTGAAACCAGTGGCAGCAAATGTATGCGTGATGCTGCTGATGTTTTGCAGCATTATGTGTACATTGGCCACCACATGGAGGCCTGGTTTCTTCTACAAGTGGAGATCTCAATGTAGTACCTAACTCACCATCTCAGCCCCCCTCCTTTCAAACCAGAAGGTATCAGGATGAGACTAGACCAAACTGAAAGTGAGCCACTAGGGAACAGGGAAGGCTATCGCCATTTTAGCTCTCCAGATAACTTTTTTAACATCTAGAGAAAAATAAGGCGCCTTTAACATCAGGAGGGTATATTTGTCTCAAAAGGGGTAGGAGGAGACCCCATTTAACATCACAGTCTGGAGGACAAGACTCCTTTAACATCTAGTAGAGTCTGGAGGTGGCGCCCTTAAAGAGGTTATCTAGACAGCTGAAAAGGTATAACCTTTCTTTGCTCCCTAGCTGCTTACTTCTGGATCGATCTTGTCTTGTCCTGATACCTTCTGATAGGAAGGGGGAAGGCTGAGGTGTTGGGGCAAGTACTACGTTGAAATCTCCACATGTAGGTGAAACCAGTGGCAGCAAATGTATGCGTGAGGCTGCTGATGTTTTGCAGCATTATGTGTACATTGGCCACCACATGGAGGCCTGGTTTCTCCTACAGGCGGAGATCTCAATGTAGTACCTAACTCACCATCTCAGCCCCCCTCCTTTCATACCAGAAGGTATCAGGATGAGACTAGACCAAACTGAAAGTGAGCCACTAGGGAACAGGGAAGGCTATCGCCATTTTAGCTCTCCAGATAACTTTTTTAACATCTAGAGGCAAATAAGGCGCCTTTAACATCAGGAGGGTACATTTGTCTCAAAAGGGGTAGGAGGAGACCCCATTTAACATCACAGTCTGGAGGACAAGACTCCTTTAACATCTAGTGGAGTCTGGAGGTGGCGCCCTTAAAGAGGTTATCTAGACAGCTGAAAAGGTATAACCTTTCTTTGCTCCCTAGCTGCTTACTTCTGGATCGATCTTGTCTCGTCCTGATACCTTCTGATAGGAAGGGGGAAGGCTGAGGTGTTGGGGCAAGTACTACGTTGAAATCTCCACATGTAGGTGAAACCAGTGGCAGCAAATGTATGCGTGATGCTGCTGATGTTTTGCAGCATTATGTGTACATTGGCCACCACATGGAGGCCTGGTTTCTTCTACAAGTGGAGATCTCAATGTAGTACCTAACTCACCATCTCAGCCCCCCTCCTTTCAAACCAGAAGGTATCAGGATGAGACTAGACCAAACTGAAAGTGAGCCACTAGGGAACAGGGAAGGCTATCGCCATTTTAGCTCTCCAGATAACTTTTTTAACAACTAGAGACAAATAGGGCGCCTTTAACATCAGGAGGGTACATTTGTCTCAAAAGGGGTAGGAGGAGACCCCATTTAACATCACAGTCTGGAGGACAAGACTCCTTTAACATCTAGTGGAGTCTGGAGGTGGCGCCCTTAAAGAGGCTATCTAGACAGCTGAAAAGGTATAACCTTTCTTTGCTCCCTAGCTGCTTACTTCTGGATCGATCTTGTCTCGTCCTGATACCTTCTGATAGGAAGGGGGAAGGCTGAGGTGTTGGGGCAAGTACTACGTTGAAATCTCCACATGTAGGTGAAACCAGTGGCAGCAAATGTATGCGTGATGCTGATGATGTTTTGCAGCATTATGTGTACATTGGCCATCACATGGAGGCCTGGTTTCTTCTACAAGTGGAGATCTCAATGTAGTACCTAACTCACCATCTCAGCCCCCCTCCTTTCAAACCAGAAGGTATCAGGATTAGACTAGACCAAACTGAAAGTGAGCCACTAGGGAACAGGGAAGGCTATCGCCATTTTAGCTCTCCAGATAACTTTTTTAACAACTAGAGACAAATAAGGCGCCTTTAAAATCAGGAGGGTATATTTGTCTCAAAAGGGGTAGGAGGAGACCCCATTTAACATCACAGTCTGGAGGACAAGACTCCTTTAACATCTAGTGGAGTCTGGAGGTGGCGCCCTTAAAGAGGTTATCTAGACAGCTGAAAAGGTATAACCTTTCTTTGCTCCCTAGCTGCTTACTTCTGGATCGATCTTGTCTCGTCCTGATACCTTCTGATAGGAAGGGGGAAGGCTGAGGTGTTGGGGCAAGTACTACGTTGAAATCTCCACATGTAGGTGAAACCAGTGGCAGCAAATGTATGCGTGATGCTGCTGATGTTTTGCAGCATTATGTGTACATTGGCCACCACATGGAGGCCTGGTTTCTTCTACAAGTGGAGATCTCAATGTAGTACCTAACTCACCATCTCAGCCCCCCTCCTTTCAAACCAGAAGGTATCAGGATGAGACTAGACCAAACTGAAAGTGAGCCACTAGGGAACAGGGAAGGCTATCGCCATTTTAGCTCTCCAGATAACTTTTTTAACAACTAGAGACAAATAGGGCGCCTTTAACATCAGGAGGGTACATTTGTCTCAAAAGGGGTAGGAGGAGACCCCATTTAACATCACAGTCTGGAGGACAAGACTCCTTTAACATCTAGTGGAGTCTGGAGGTGGCGCCCTTAAAGAGGCTATCTAGACAGCTGAAAAGGTATAACCTTTCTTTGCTCCCTAGCTGCTTACTTCTGGATCGATCTTGTCTCGTCCTGATACCTTCTGATAGGAAGGGGGAAGGCTGAGGTGTTGGGGCAAGTACTACGTTGAAATCTCCACATGTAGGTGAAACCAGTGGCAGCAAATGTATGCGTGATGCTGATGATGTTTTGCAGCATTATGTGTACATTGGCCATCACATGGAGGCCTGGTTTCTTCTACAAGTGGAGATCTCAATGTAGTACCTAACTCACCATCTCAGCCCCCCTCCTTTCAAACCAGAAGGTATCAGGATTAGACTAGACCAAACTGAAAGTGAGCCACTAGGGAACAGGGAAGGCTATCGCCATTTTAGCTCTCCAGATAACTTTTTTAACAACTAGAGACAAATAAGGCGCCTTTAAAATCAGGAGGGTATATTTGTCTCAAAAGGGGTAGGAGGAGACCCCATTTAACATCACAGTCTGGAGGACAAGACTCCTTTAACATCTAGTGGAGTCTGGAGGTGGCGCCCTTAAAGAGGTTATCTAGACAGCTGAAAAGGTATAACCTTTCTTTGCTCCCTAGCTGCTTACTTCTGGATCGATCTTGTCTCGTCCTGATACCTTCTGATAGGAAGGGGGAAGGCTGAGGTGTTGGGGCAAGTACTACGTTGAAATCTCCACATGTAGGTGAAACCAGTGGCAGCAAATGTATGCGTGATGCTGCTGATGTTTTGCAGCATTATGTGTACATTGGCAACCACATGGAGGCCTGGTTTCTTCTACAGGCGGAGATTTCAATGTAGTACCTAACTCACCATCTCAGCCCCCCTCCTTTCATACCAGAAGGTATCAGGATGAGACTAGACCAAACTGAAAGTGAGCCACTAGGGAACAGGGAAGGCTATCGCCATTTTAGCTCTCCAGATAACTTTTTTTAACATCTAGAGACAAATAAGGCGCCTTTAACATCAGGAGGGTACATTTGTCTCAAAAGGGGTAGGAGGAGACCCCATTTAACATCAAAGTCTGGAGGACATGACTCCTTTAACATCTAGTGGAGTCTGGAGGTGGCGCCCTTAAAGAGGTTATCTAGACAGCTGAAAAGGTATAACCTTTCTTTGCTCCCTAGCTGCTTACTTCTGGATCGATCTTGTCTCGTCCTGATACCTTCTGATAGGAAGGGGGAAGGCTGAGGTGTTGGGGCAAGTACTACGTTGAAATCTCCACATGTAGGTGAAACCAGTGGCAGCAAATGTATGCGTGAGGCTGCTGATGTTTTGCAGCATTATGTGTACATTGGCCACCACATGGAGGCCTGGTTTCTCCTACAGGCGGAGATCTCAATGTAGTACCTAACTCACCATCTCAGCCCCCCTCCTTTCATACCAGAAGGTATCAGGATGAGACTAGACCAAACTGAAAGTGAGCCACTAGGGAACAGGGAAGGCTATCGCCATTTTAGCTCTCCAGATAACTTTTTTAACATCTAGAGACAAATAAGGCGCCTTTAACATCAGGAGGGTACATTTGTCTCAAAAGGGGTAGGAGGA
Organism: Hyla sarda; assembly: GCF_029499605.1. Classification (NCBI taxonomy): domain Eukaryota; kingdom Metazoa; phylum Chordata; class Amphibia; order Anura; family Hylidae; genus Hyla; species Hyla sarda. The sequence goes on along the minus strand of NC_079195.1, from coordinate 77,932,476 downwards.
GACCCCATTTAACATCACAATCTGGAGGACAAGACTCCTTTAACATCTAGTGGAGTCTGGAGGTGGCGCCCTTAAAGAGGTTATCTAGACAGCTGGAAAGGTATAACCTTTCTTTGCTCCCTAGCTGCTTACTTCTGGATCGATCTTGTCTCGTCCTGATACCTTCTGATAGGAAGGGGGAAGGCTGAGGTGTTGGGGCAAGTACTACATTGAAATCTCCACATGTAGGTGAAACCAGTGGCAGCAAATGTATGCGTGAGGCTGCTGATGTTTTGCAGCATTATGTGTACATTGTCCACCACATGGAGGCCTGGTTTCTCCTACAGGCGGAGATCTCAATGTAGTACCTAACTCACCATCTCAGCCCCCCTCCTTTCATACCAGAAGGTATCAGGATGAGACTAGACAAACTGAAAGTGAGCCACTAGGGAACAGGGAAGGCTATCGCCATTTTAGCTCTCCAGATAACTTTTTTAACATCTAGAGACAAATAAGGCGCCTTTAACATCAGGAGGGTACATTTGTCTCAAAAGGGGTAGGAGGAGACCCCATTTAACATCACAATCTGGAGGACAAGACTCCTTTAACATCTAGTGGAGTCTGGAGGTGGCGCCCTTAAAGAGGTTATCTAGACAGCTGGAAAGGTATTACCTTTCTTTGCTCCCTAGCTGCTTACTTCTGGATCAATCTTGTCTCGTCCTGATACCTTCTGATAGGAAGGGGGAAGGCTGAGGTGTTGGGGCAAGTACTACATTGAAATCTCCACATGTAGGTGAAACCAGTGGCAGCAAATGTATGCTTGAGGCTGCTGATGTTTTGCAGCATTATGTGTACATTGGCCACCACATGGAGGCCTGGTTTCTCCTACAGGCGGAGATCTCAATGTAGTACCTAACTCACCATCTCAGCCCCCCTCCTTTCATACCAGAAGGTATCAGGATGAGACTAGACCAAACTGAAAGTGAGCCACTAGGGAACAGGGAAGGCTATCGCCATTTTAGCTCTCCAGATAACTTTTTTAACAACTAGAGACAAATAAGGCGCCTTTAACATCAGGAGGGTATATTTGTCTCAAAAGGGGTAGGAGGAGACCCCATTTAACATCACAGTCTGGAGGACAAGACTCCTTTAACATCTAGTGGAGTCTGGAGGTGGCGCCCTTAAAGAGGTTATCTAGACAGCTGAAAAGGTATAACCTTTCTTTGCTCCCTAGCTGCTTACTTCTGGATCGATCTTGTCTCGTCCTGATACCTTCTGATAGGAAGGGGGAAGGCTGAGGTGTTGGGGCAAGTACTACGTTGAAATCTCCACATGTAGGTGAAACCAGTGGCAGCAAATGTATGCGTGATGCTGCTGATGTTTTGCAGCATTATGTGTACATTGGCAACCACATGGAGGCCTGGTTTCTTCTACAGGCGGAGATTTCAATGTAGTACCTAACTCACCATCTCAGCCCCCCTCCTTTCATACCAGAAGGTATCAGGATGAGACTAGACCAAACTGAAAGTGAGCCACTAGGGAACAGGGAAGGCTATCGCCATTTTAGCTCTCCAGATAACTTTTTTTAACATCTAGAGACAAATAAGGCGCCTTTAACATCAGGAGGGTACATTTGTCTCAAAAGGGGTAGGAGGAAACCCCATTTAACATCAAAGTTTGGAGGACAAGACTCCTTTAACATCTAGTGGAGTCTGGAGGTGGCGCCCTTAAAGAGGTTATCTAGACAGCTGAAAAGGTATAACCTTTCTTTGCTCCCTAGCTGCTTACTTCTGGATCGATCTTGTCTCGTCCTGATACCTTCTGATAGGAAGGGGGAAGGCTGAGGTGTTGGGGCAAGTACTACGTTGAAATCTCCACATGTAGGTGAAACCAGTGGCAGCAAATGTATGCGTGAGGCTGCTGATGTTTTGCAGCATTATGTGTACATTGGCCACCACATGGAGGCCTGGTTTCTCCTACAGGCGGAGATCTCAATGTAGTACCTAACTCACCATCTCAGCCCCCCTCCTTTCATACCAGAAGGTATCAGGATGAGACTAGACCAAACTGAAAGTGAGCCACTAGGGAACAGGGAAGGCTATCGCCATTTTAGCTCTCCAGATAACTTTTTTAACATCTAGAGACAAATAAGGCGCCTTTAACATCAGGAGGGTACATTTGTCTCAAAAGGGGTAGGAGGAGACCCCATTTAACATCACAATCTGGAGGACAAGACTCCTTTAACATCTAGTGGAGTCTGGAGGTGGCGCCCTTAAAGAGGTTATCTAGACAGCTGGAAAGGTATAACCTTTCTTTGCTCCCTAGCTGCTTACTTCTGGATCGATCTTGTCTCGTCCTGATACCTTCTGATAGGAAGGGGGAAGGCTGAGGTGTTGGGGCAAGTACTACATTGAAATCTCCACATGTAGGTGAAACCAGTGGCAGCAAATGTATGCGTGAGGCTGCTGATGTTTTGCAGCATTATGTGTACATTGTCCACCACATGGAGGCCTGGTTTCTCCTACAGGCGGAGATCTCAATGTAGTACCTAACTCACCATCTCAGCCCCCCTCCTTTCATACCAGAAGGTATCAGGATGAGACTAGACCAAACTGAAAGTGAGCCACTAGGGAACAGGGAAGGCTATCGCCATTTTAGCTCTCCAGATAACTTTTTTATCATCTAGAGACAAATAAGGTGCCTTTAACATCAGGAGGGTACATTTGTCTCAAAAGGGGTAGGGGGAGATCCCATTTAACATCACAGTCTGGAGGACAAGACTCCTTTAACATCTAGTGGAGTCTGGAGGTGGCGCCCTTAAAGAGGTTATCTAGACAGCTGAAAAAGTATAACCTTTCTTTGCTCCCTAGCTGCTTACTTCTGGATCGATCTTGTCTCGTCCTGATACCTTCTGATAGGAAGGGGGAAGGCTGAGGTGTTGGGGCAAGTACTACGTTGAAATCTCCACATGTAGGTGAAACCAGTGGCAGCAAATGTATGCGTGAGGCTGCTGATGTTTTGCAGCATTATGTGTACATTGGCCACCACATGGAGGCCTGGTTTCTCCTACAGGCGGAGATCTCAATGTAGTACCTAACTCACCATCTCAGCCCCCCTCCTTTCATACCAGAAGGTATCAGGATGAGACTAGACCAAACTGAAAGTGAGCCACTAGGGAACAGGGAAGGCTATCGCCATTTTAGCTCTCCAGATAACTTTTTTAACATCTAGAGACAAATAAGGCGCCTTTAACATCAGGAGGGTACATTTGTCTCAAAAGGGGTAGGAGGAGACCCCATTTAACATCACAATCTGGAGGACAAGACTCCTTTAACATCTAGTGGAGTCTGGAGGTGGCGCCCTTAAAGAGGTTATCTAGACAGCTGAAAAGGTATAACCTTTCTTTGCTCCCTAGCTGCTTACTTCTGGATCGATCATGTCTTGTCCTGATACCTTCTGATAGGAAGGGGGAAGGCTGAGGTGTTGGGGCAAGTACTACGTTGAAATCTCCACATGTAGGTGAAACCAGTGGCAGCAAATGTATGCGTGAGGCTGCTGATGTTTTGCAGCATTATGTGTACATTGGCCACCACATGGAGGCCTGGTTTCTCCTACAGGCGGAGATCTCAATGTAGTACCTAACTCACCATCTCAGCCCCCCTCCTTTCATACCAGAAGGTATCAGGATGAGACTAGACAAACTGAAAGTGAGCCACTAGGGAACAGGGAAGGCTATCGCCATTTTAGCTCTCCAGATAACTTTTTTAACATCTAGAGACAAATAAGGCGCCTTTAACATCAGGAGGGTACATTTGTCTCAAAAGGGGTAGGAGGAGACCCCATTTAACATCACAATCTGGAGGACAAGACTCCTTTAACATCTAGTGGAGTCTGGAGGTGGCGCCCTTAAAGAGGTTATCTAGACAGCTGGAAAGGTATTACCTTTCTTTGCTCCCTAGCTGCTTACTTCTGGATCAATCTTGTCTCGTCCTGATACCTTCTGATAGGAAGGGGGAAGGCTGAGGTGTTGGGGCAAGTACTACATTGAAATCTCCACATGTAGGTGAAACCAGTGGCAGCAAATGTATGCTTGAGGCTGCTGATGTTTTGCAGCATTATGTGTACATTGGCCACCACATGGAGGCCTGGTTTCTCCTACAGGCGGAGATCTCAATGTAGTACCTAACTCACCATCTCAGCCCCCCTCCTTTCATACCAGAAGGTATCAGGATGAGACTAGACCAAACTGAAAGTGAGCCACTAGGGAACAGGGAAGGCTATCGCCATTTTAGCTCTCCAGATAACTTTTTTAACAACTAGAGACAAATAAGGCGCCTTTAACATCAGGAGGGTATATTTGTCTCAAAAGGGGTAGGAGGAGACCCCATTTAACATCACAGTCTGGAGGACAAGACTCCTTTAACATCTAGTGGAGTCTGGAGGTGGCGCCCTTAAAGAGGTTATCTAGACAGCTGAAAAGGTATAACCTTTCTTTGCTCCCTAGCTGCTTACTTCTGGATCGATCTTGTCTCGTCCTGATACCTTCTGATAGGAAGGGGGAAGGCTGAGGTGTTGGGGCAAGTACTACGTTGAAATCTCCACATGTAGGTGAAACCAGTGGCAGCAAATGTATGCGTGATGCTGCTGATGTTTTGCAGCATTATGTGTACATTGGCAACCACATGGAGGCCTGGTTTCTTCTACAGGCGGAGATTTCAATGTAGTACCTAACTCACCATCTCAGCCCCCCTCCTTTCATACCAGAAGGTATCAGGATGAGACTAGACCAAACTGAAAGTGAGCCACTAGGGAACAGGGAAGGCTATCGCCATTTTAGCTCTCCAGATAACTTTTTTTAACATCTAGAGACAAATAAGGCGCCTTTAACATCAGGAGGGTACATTTGTCTCAAAAGGGGTAGGAGGAAACCCCATTTAACATCAAAGTTTGGAGGACAAGACTCCTTTAACATCTAGTGGAGTCTGGAGGTGGCGCCCTTAAAGAGGTTATCTAGACAGCTGAAAAGGTATAACCTTTCTTTGCTCCCTAGCTGCTTACTTCTGGATCGATCTTGTCTCGTCCTGATACCTTCTGATAGGAAGGGGGAAGGCTGAGGTGTTGGGGCAAGTACTACGTTGAAATCTCCACATGTAGGTGAAACCAGTGGCAGCAAATGTATGCGTGAGGCTGCTGATGTTTTGCAGCATTATGTGTACATTGGCCACCACATGGAGGCCTGGTTTCTCCTACAGGCGGAGATCTCAATGTAGTACCTAACTCACCATCTCAGCCCCCCTCCTTTCATACCAGAAGGTATCAGGATGAGACTAGACCAAACTGAAAGTGAGCCACTAGGGAACAGGGAAGGCTATCGCCATTTTAGCTCTCCAGATAACTTTTTTAACATCTAGAGACAAATAAGGCGCCTTTAACATCAGGAGGGTACATTTGTCTCAAAAGGGGTAGGAGGAGACCCCATTTAACATCACAATCTGGAGGACAGGACTCCTTTAACATCTAGTGGAGTCTGGAGGTGGCGCCCTTAAAGAGGTTATCTAGACAGCTGGAAAGGTATAACCTTTCTTTGCTCCCTAGCTGCTTACTTCTGGATCGATCTTGTCTCGTCCTGATACCTTCTGATAGGAAGGGGGAAGGCTGAGGTGTTGGGGCAAGTACTACATTGAAATCTCCACATGTAGGTGAAACCAGTGGCAGCAAATGTATGCGTGAGGCTGCTGATGTTTTGCAGCATTATGTGTACATTGTCCACCACATGGAGGCCTGGTTTCTCCTACAGGCGGAGATCTCAATGTAGTACCTAACTCACCATCTCAGCCCCCCTCCTTTCATACCAGAAGGTAACAGGATGAGACTAGACCAAACTGAAAGTGAGCCACTAGGGAACAGGGAAGGCTATCGCCATTTTAGCTCTCCAGATAACTTTTTTATCATCTAGAGACAAATAAGGTGCCTTTAACATCAGGAGGGTACATTTGTCTCAAAAGGGGTAGGGGGAGATCCCATTTAACATCACAGTCTGGAGGACAAGACTCCTTTAACATCTAGTGGAGTCTGGAGGTGGCGCCCTTAAAGAGGTTATCTAGACAGCTGAAAAAGTATAACCTTTCTTTGCTCCCTAGCTGCTTACTTCTGGATCGATCTTGTCTCGTCCTGATACCTTCTGATAGGAAGGGGGAAGGCTGAGGTGTTGGGGCAAGTACTACGTTGAAATCTCCACATGTAGGTGAAACCAGTGGCAGCAAATGTATGCGTGAGGCTGCTGATGTTTTGCAGCATTATGTGTACATTGGCCACCACATGGAGGCCTGGTTTCTCCTACAGGCGGAGATCTCAATGTAGTACCTAACTCACCATCTCAGCCCCCCTCCTTTCATACCAGAAGGTATCAGGATGAGACTAGACCAAACTGAAAGTGAGCCACTAGGGAACAGGGAAGGCTATCGCCATTTTAGCTCTCCAGATAACTTTTTTAACATCTAGAGACAAATAAGGCGCCTTTAACATCAGGAGGGTACATTTGTCTCAAAAGGGGTAGGAGGAGACCCCATTTAACATCACAATCTGGAGGACAAGACTCCTTTAACATCTAGTGGAGTCTGGAGGTGGCGCCCTTAAAGAGGTTATCTAGACAGCTGAAAAGGTATAACCTTTCTTTGCTCCCTAGCTGCTTACTTCTGGATCGATCATGTCTTGTCCTGATACCTTCTGATAGGAAGGGGGAAGGCTGAGGTGTTGGGGCAAGTACTACGTTGAAATCTCCACATGTAGGTGAAACCAGTGGCAGCAAATGTATGCGTGAGGCTGCTGATGTTTTGCAGCATTATGTGTACATTGGCCACCACATGGAGGCCTGGTTTCTCCTACAGGCGGAGATCTCAATGTAGTACCTAACTCACCATCTCAGCCCCCCTCCTTTCATACCAGAAGGTATCAGGATGAGACTAGACAAACTGAAAGTGAGCCACTAGGGAACAGGGAAGGCTATCGCCATTTTAGCTCTCCAGATAACTTTTTTAACATCTAGAGACAAATAAGGCGCCTTTAACATCAGGAGGGTACATTTGTCTCAAAAGGGGTAGGAGGAGACCCCATTTAACATCACAATCTGGAGGACAAGACTCCTTTAACATCTAGTGGAGTCTGGAGGTGGCGCCCTTAAAGAGGTTATCTAGACAGCTGGAAAGGTATTACCTTTCTTTGCTCCCTAGCTGCTTACTTCTGGATCAATCTTGTCTCGTCCTGATACCTTCTGATAGGAAGGGGGAAGGCTGAGGTGTTGGGGCAAGTACTACATTGAAATCTCCACATGTAGGTGAAACCAGTGGCAGCAAATGTATGCTTGAGGCTGCTGATGTTTTGCAGCATTATGTGTACATTGGCCACCACATGGAGGCCTGGTTTCTCCTACAGGCGGAGATCTCAATGTAGTACCTAACTCACCATCTCAGCCCCCCTCCTTTCATACCAGAAGGTATCAGGATGAGACTAGACCAAACTGAAAGTGAGCCACTAGGGAACAGGGAAGGCTATCGCCATTTTAGCTCTCCAGATAACTTTTTTAACAACTAGAGACAAATAAGGCGCCTTTAACATCAGGAGGGTATATTTGTCTCAAAAGGGGTAGGAGGAGACCCCATTTAACATCACAGTCTGGAGGACAAGACTCCTTTAACATCTAGTGGAGTCTGGAGGTGGCGCCCTTAAAGAGGTTATCTAGACAGCTGAAAAGGTATAACCTTTCTTTGCTCCCTAGCTGCTTACTTCTGGATCGATCTTGTCTCGTCCTGATACCTTCTGATAGGAAGGGGGAAGGCTGAGGTGTTGGGGCAAGTACTACGTTGAAATCTCCACATGTAGGTGAAACCAGTGGCAGCAAATGTATGCGTGATGCTGCTGATGTTTTGCAGCATTATGTGTACATTGGCAACCACATGGAGGCCTGGTTTCTTCTACAGGCGGAGATTTCAATGTAGTACCTAACTCACCATCTCAGCCCCCCTCCTTTCATACCAGAAGGTATCAGGATGAGACTAGACCAAACTGAAAGTGAGCCACTAGGGAACAGGGAAGGCTATCGCCATTTTAGCTCTCCAGATAACTTTTTTTAACATCTAGAGACAAATAAGGCGCCTTTAACATCAGGAGGGTACATTTGTCTCAAAAGGGGTAGGAGGAAACCCCATTTAACATCAAAGTTTGGAGGACAAGACTCCTTTAACATCTAGTGGAGTCTGGAGGTGGCGCCCTTAAAGAGGTTATCTAGACAGCTGAAAAGGTATAACCTTTCTTTGCTCCCTAGCTGCTTACTTCTGGATCGATCTTGTCTCGTCCTGATACCTTCTGATAGGAAGGGGGAAGGCTGAGGTGTTGGGGCAAGTACTACGTTGAAATCTCCACATGTAGGTGAAACCAGTGGCAGCAAATGTATGCGTGATGCTGCTGATGTTTTGCAGCATTATGTGTACATTGGCCACCACATGGAGGCCTGGTTTCTTCTACAGGCGGAGATCTCAATGTAGTACCTAACTCACCATCTCAGCCCCCCTCCTTTCATACCAGAAGGTATCAGGATGAGACTAGACCAAACTGAAAGTGAGCCACTAGGGAACAGGGAAGGCTATCGCCATTTTAGCTCTCCAGATAACTTTTTTAACATCTAGAGACAAATAAGGCGCCTTTAACATCAGGAGGGTATATTTGTCTCAAAAGGGGTAGGAGGAGACCCCATTTAACATCACAGTCTGGAGGACAAGACTCCTTTAACATCTAGTAGAGTCTGGAGGTGGCGCCCTTAAAGAGGTTATATAGACAGCTGAAAAGGTATAACCTTTCTTTGCTCCCTAGCTGCTTACTTCTGGATCGATCTTGTCTTGTCCTGATACCTTCTGATAGGAAGGGGGAAGGCTGAGGTGTTGGGGCAAGTACTACGTTGAAATCTCCACATGTAGGTGAAACCAGTGGCAGCAAATGTATGCGTGAGGCTGCTGATGTTTTGCAGCATTATGTGTACATTGGCCACCACATGGAGGCCTGGTTTCTCCTACAGGCGGAGATCTCAATGTAGTACCTAACTCACCATCTCAGCCCCCCTCCTTTCATACCAGAAGGTATCAGGATGAGACTAGACCAAACTGAAAGTGAGCCACTAGGGAACAGGGAAGGCTATCGCCATTTTAGCTCTCCAGATAACTTTTTTAACATCTAGAGACAAATAAGGCGCCTTTAACATCAGGAGGGTACATTTGTCTCAAAAGGGGTAGGAGGAGACCCCATTTAACATCACAGTCTGGAGGACAAGACTCCTTTAACATCTAGTGGAGTCTGGAGGTGGCGCCCTTAAAGAGGTTATCTAGACAGCTGAAAAGGTATAACCTTTCTTTGCTCCCTAGCTGCTTACTTCTGGATCGATCTTGTCTCGTCCTGATACCTTCTGATAGGAAGGGGGAAGGCTGAGGTGTTGGGGCAAGTACTACGTTGAAATCTCCACATGTAGGTGAAACCAGTGGCAGCAAATGTATGCGTGATGCTGCTGATGTTTTGCAGCATTATGTGTACATTGGCCACCACATGGAGGCCTGGTTTCTTCTACAAGTGGAGATCTCAATGTAGTACCTAACTCACCATCTTAGCCCCCCTCCTTTCAAACCAGAAGGTATCAGGATGAGACTAGACCAAACTGAAAGTGAGCCACTAGGGAACAGGGAAGGCTATCGCCATTTTAGCTCTCCAGATAACTTTTTTAACATCTAGAGACAAATAAGGCGCCTTTAACATCAGGAGGGTATATTTGTCTCAAAAGGGGTAGGAGGAGACCCCATTTAACATCACAGTCTGGAGGACAAGACTCCTTTAACATCTAGTAGAGTCTGGAGGTGGCGCCCTTAAAGAGGTTATCTAGACCGCTGAAAAGGTATAACCTTTCTTTGCTCCCTAGCTGCTTACTTCTGGATCGATCTTGTCTCGTCCTGATACCTTCTGATAGGAAGGGGGAAGGCTGAGGTGTTGGGGCAAGTACTACGTTGAAATCTCCACATGTAGGTGAAACCAGTGGCAGCAAATGTATGCGTGATGCTGCTGATGTTTTGCAGCATTATGTGTACATTGGCAACCACATGGAGGCCTGGTTTCTTCTACAGGCGGAGATTTCAATGTAGTACCTAACTCACCATCTCAGCCCCCCTCCTTTCATACCAGAAGGTATCAGGATGAGACTAGACCAAACTGAAAGTGAGCCACTAGGGAACAGGGAAGGCTATCGCCATTTTAGCTCTCCAGATAACTTTTTTTAACATCTAGAGACAAATAAGGCGCCTTTAACATCAGGAGGGTACATTTGTCTCAAAAGGGGTAGGAGGAGACCCCATTTAACATCAAAGTCTGGAGGACAAGACTCCTTTAACATCTAGTGGAGTCTGGAGGTGGCGCCCTTAAAGAGGTTATCTAGACAGCTGAAAAGGTATAACCTTTCTTTGCTCCCTAGCTGCTTACTTCTGGATCGATCTTGTCTCGTCCTGATACCTTCTGATAGGAAGGGGGAAGGCTGAGGTGTTGGGGCAAGTACTACGTTGAAATCTCCACATGTAGGTGAAACCAGTGGCAGCAAATGTATGCGTGATGCTGCTGATGTTTTGCAGCATTATGTGTACATTGGCAACCATATGGAGGCCTGGTTTCTTCTACAGGCGGAGATTTCAATGTAGTACCTAACTCACCATCTCAGCCCCCCTCCTTTCATACCAGAAGGTATCAGGATGAGACTAGACCAAACTGAAAGTGAGCCACTAGGGAACAGGGAAGGCTATCGCCATTTTAGCTCTCCAGATAACTTTTTTTAACATCTAGAGACAAATAAGGCGCCTTTAACATCAGGAGGGTACATTTGTCTCAAAAGGGGTAGGAGGAGACCCCATTTAACATCACAATCTGGAGGACAAGACTCCTTTAACATCTAGTGGAGTCTGGAGGTGGCGCCCTTAAAGAGGTTATCTAGACCGCTGAAAAGGTATAACCTTTCTTTGCTCCCTAGCTGCTTACTTCTGGATCGATCTTGTCTCGTCCTGATACCTTCTGATAGGAAGGGGGAAGGCTGAGGTGTTGGGGCAAGTACTACGTTGAAATCTCCACATGTAGGTGAAACCAGTGGCAGCAAATGTATGCGTGATGCTGCTGATGTTTTGCAGCATTATGTGTACATTGGCCACCACATGGAGGCCTGGTTTCTTCTACAAGTGGAGATCTCAATGTAGTACCTAACTCACCATCTCAGCCCCCCTCCTTTCAAACCAGAAGGTATCAGGATGAGACTAGACCAAACTGAAAGTGAGCCACTAGGGAACAGGGAAGGCTATCGCCATTTTAGCTCTCCAGATAACTTTTTTAACATCTAGAGACAAATAAGGCGCCTTTAACATCAGGAGGGTATATTTGTCTCAAAAGGGGTAGGAGGAGACCCCATTTAACATCACAGTCTGGAGGACAAGACTCCTTTAACATCTAGTGGAGTCTGGAGGTGGCGCCCTTAAAGAGGTTATCTAGACAGCTGAAAAGGTATAACCTTTCTTTGCTCCCTAGCTGCTTACTTCTGGATCGATCTTGTCTCGTCCTGATACCTTCTGATAGGAAGGGGGAAGGCTGAGGTGTTGGGGCAAGTACTACGTTGAAATCTCCACATGTAGGTGAAACCAGTGGCAGCAAATGTATGCGTGATGCTGCTGATGTTTTGCAGCATTATGTGTACATTGGCCACCACATGGAGGCCTGGTTTCTTCTACAAGTGGAGATCTCAATGTAGTACCTAACTCACCATCTCAGCCCCCCTCCTTTCAAACCAGAAGGTATCAGGATGAGACTAGACCAAACTGAAAGTGAGCCACTAGGGAACAGGGAAGGCTATCGCCATTTTAGCTCTCCAGATAACTTTTTTAACATCTAGAGAAAAATAAGGCGCCTTTAACATCAGGAGGGTATATTTGTCTCAAAAGGGGTAGGAGGAGACCCCATTTAACATCACAATCTGGAGGACAAGACTCCTTTAACATCTAGTGGAGTCTGGAGGTGGCGCCCTTAAAGAGGTTATCTAGACCGCTGAAAAGGTATAACCTTTCTTTGCTCCCTAGCTGCTTACTTCTGGATCGATCTTGTCTCGTCCTGATACCTTCTGATAGGAAGGGGGAAGGCTGAGGTGTTGGGGCAAGTACTACGTTGAAATCTCCACATGTAGGTGAAACCAGTGGCAGCAAATGTATGCGTGATGCTGCTGATGTTTTGCAGCATTATGTGTACATTGGCCACCACATGGAGGCCTGGTTTCTTCTACAAGTGGAGATCTCAATGTAGTACCTAACTCACCATCTCAGCCCCCCTCCTTTCAAACCAGAAGGTATCAGGATGAGACTAGACCAAACTGAAAGTGAGCCACTAGGGAACAGGGAAGGCTATCGCCATTTTAGCTCTCCAGATAACTTTTTTAACATCTAGAGACAAATAAGGCGCCTTTAACATCAGGAGGGTATATTTGTCTCAAAAGGGGTAGGAGGAGACCCCATTTAACATCACAGTCTGGAGGACAAGACTCCTTTAACATCTAGTGGAGTCTGGAGGTGGCGCCCTTAAAGAGGTTATCTAGACAGCTGAAAAGGTATAACCTTTCTTTGCTCCCTAGCTGCTTACTTCTGGATCGATCTTGTCTCGTCCTGATACCTTCTGATAGGAAGGGGGAAGGCTGAGGTGTTGGGGCAAGTACTACGTTGAAATCTCCACATGTAGGTGAAACCAGTGGCAGCAAATGTATGCGTGATGCTGCTGATGTTTTGCAGCATTATGTGTACATTGGCCACCACATGGAGGCCTGGTTTCTTCTACAAGTGGAGATCTCAATGTAGTACCTAACTCACCATCTCAGCCCCCCTCCTTTCAAACCAGAAGGTATCAGGATGAGACTAGACCAAACTGAAAGTGAGCCACTAGGGAACAGGGAAGGCTATCGCCATTTTAGCTCTCCAGATAACTTTTTTAACATCTAGAGAAAAATAAGGCGCCTTTAACATCAGGAGGGTATATTTGTCTCAAAAGGGGTAGGAGGAGACCCCATTTAACATCACAGTCTGGAGGACAAGACTCCTTTAACATCTAGTAGAGTCTGGAGGTGGCGCCCTTAAAGAGGTTATCTAGACAGCTGAAAAGGTATAACCTTTCTTTGCTCCCTAGCTGCTTACTTCTGGATCGATCTTGTCTTGTCCTGATACCTTCTGATAGGAAGGGGGAAGGCTGAGGTGTTGGGGCAAGTACTACGTTGAAATCTCCACATGTAGGTGAAACCAGTGGCAGCAAATGTATGCGTGAGGCTGCTGATGTTTTGCAGCATTATGTGTACATTGGCCACCACATGGAGGCCTGGTTTCTCCTACAGGCGGAGATCTCAATGTAGTACCTAACTCACCATCTCAGCCCCCCTCCTTTCATACCAGAAGGTATCAGGATGAGACTAGACCAAACTGAAAGTGAGCCACTAGGGAACAGGGAAGGCTATCGCCATTTTAGCTCTCCAGATAACTTTTTTAACATCTAGAGGCAAATAAGGCGCCTTTAACATCAGGAGGGTACATTTGTCTCAAAAGGGGTAGGAGGAGACCCCATTTAACATCACAGTCTGGAGGACAAGACTCCTTTAACATCTAGTGGAGTCTGGAGGTGGCGCCCTTAAAGAGGTTATCTAGACAGCTGAAAAGGTATAACCTTTCTTTGCTCCCTAGCTGCTTACTTCTGGATCGATCTTGTCTCGTCCTGATACCTTCTGATAGGAAGGGGGAAGGCTGAGGTGTTGGGGCAAGTACTACGTTGAAATCTCCACATGTAGGTGAAACCAGTGGCAGCAAATGTATGCGTGATGCTGCTGATGTTTTGCAGCATTATGTGTACATTGGCCACCACATGGAGGCCTGGTTTCTTCTACAAGTGGAGATCTCAATGTAGTACCTAACTCACCATCTCAGCCCCCCTCCTTTCAAACCAGAAGGTATCAGGATGAGACTAGACCAAACTGAAAGTGAGCCACTAGGGAACAGGGAAGGCTATCGCCATTTTAGCTCTCCAGATAACTTTTTTAACAACTAGAGACAAATAGGGCGCCTTTAACATCAGGAGGGTACATTTGTCTCAAAAGGGGTAGGAGGAGACCCCATTTAACATCACAGTCTGGAGGACAAGACTCCTTTAACATCTAGTGGAGTCTGGAGGTGGCGCCCTTAAAGAGGCTATCTAGACAGCTGAAAAGGTATAACCTTTCTTTGCTCCCTAGCTGCTTACTTCTGGATCGATCTTGTCTCGTCCTGATACCTTCTGATAGGAAGGGGGAAGGCTGAGGTGTTGGGGCAAGTACTACGTTGAAATCTCCACATGTAGGTGAAACCAGTGGCAGCAAATGTATGCGTGATGCTGATGATGTTTTGCAGCATTATGTGTACATTGGCCATCACATGGAGGCCTGGTTTCTTCTACAAGTGGAGATCTCAATGTAGTACCTAACTCACCATCTCAGCCCCCCTCCTTTCAAACCAGAAGGTATCAGGATTAGACTAGACCAAACTGAAAGTGAGCCACTAGGGAACAGGGAAGGCTATCGCCATTTTAGCTCTCCAGATAACTTTTTTAACAACTAGAGACAAATAAGGCGCCTTTAAAATCAGGAGGGTATATTTGTCTCAAAAGGGGTAGGAGGAGACCCCATTTAACATCACAGTCTGGAGGACAAGACTCCTTTAACATCTAGTGGAGTCTGGAGGTGGCGCCCTTAAAGAGGTTATCTAGACAGCTGAAAAGGTATAACCTTTCTTTGCTCCCTAGCTGCTTACTTCTGGATCGATCTTGTCTCGTCCTGATACCTTCTGATAGGAAGGGGGAAGGCTGAGGTGTTGGGGCAAGTACTACGTTGAAATCTCCACATGTAGGTGAAACCAGTGGCAGCAAATGTATGCGTGATGCTGCTGATGTTTTGCAGCATTATGTGTACATTGGCCACCACATGGAGGCCTGGTTTCTTCTACAAGTGGAGATCTCAATGTAGTACCTAACTCACCATCTCAGCCCCCCTCCTTTCAAACCAGAAGGTATCAGGATGAGACTAGACCAAACTGAAAGTGAGCCACTAGGGAACAGGGAAGGCTATCGCCATTTTAGCTCTCCAGATAACTTTTTTAACAACTAGAGACAAATAGGGCGCCTTTAACATCAGGAGGGTACATTTGTCTCAAAAGGGGTAGGAGGAGACCCCATTTAACATCACAGTCTGGAGGACAAGACTCCTTTAACATCTAGTGGAGTCTGGAGGTGGCGCCCTTAAAGAGGCTATCTAGACAGCTGAAAAGGTATAACCTTTCTTTGCTCCCTAGCTGCTTACTTCTGGATCGATCTTGTCTCGTCCTGATACCTTCTGATAGGAAGGGGGAAGGCTGAGGTGTTGGGGCAAGTACTACGTTGAAATCTCCACATGTAGGTGAAACCAGTGGCAGCAAATGTATGCGTGATGCTGATGATGTTTTGCAGCATTATGTGTACATTGGCCATCACATGGAGGCCTGGTTTCTTCTACAAGTGGAGATCTCAATGTAGTACCTAACTCACCATCTCAGCCCCCCTCCTTTCAAACCAGAAGGTATCAGGATTAGACTAGACCAAACTGAAAGTGAGCCACTAGGGAACAGGGAAGGCTATCGCCATTTTAGCTCTCCAGATAACTTTTTTAACAACTAGAGACAAATAAGGCGCCTTTAAAATCAGGAGGGTATATTTGTCTCAAAAGGGGTAGGAGGAGACCCCATTTAACATCACAGTCTGGAGGACAAGACTCCTTTAACATCTAGTGGAGTCTGGAGGTGGCGCCCTTAAAGAGGTTATCTAGACAGCTGAAAAGGTATAACCTTTCTTTGCTCCCTAGCTGCTTACTTCTGGATCGATCTTGTCTCGTCCTGATACCTTCTGATAGGAAGGGGGAAGGCTGAGGTGTTGGGGCAAGTACTACGTTGAAATCTCCACATGTAGGTGAAACCAGTGGCAGCAAATGTATGCGTGATGCTGCTGATGTTTTGCAGCATTATGTGTACATTGGCAACCACATGGAGGCCTGGTTTCTTCTACAGGCGGAGATTTCAATGTAGTACCTAACTCACCATCTCAGCCCCCCTCCTTTCATACCAGAAGGTATCAGGATGAGACTAGACCAAACTGAAAGTGAGCCACTAGGGAACAGGGAAGGCTATCGCCATTTTAGCTCTCCAGATAACTTTTTTTAACATCTAGAGACAAATAAGGCGCCTTTAACATCAGGAGGGTACATTTGTCTCAAAAGGGGTAGGAGGAGACCCCATTTAACATCAAAGTCTGGAGGACATGACTCCTTTAACATCTAGTGGAGTCTGGAGGTGGCGCCCTTAAAGAGGTTATCTAGACAGCTGAAAAGGTATAACCTTTCTTTGCTCCCTAGCTGCTTACTTCTGGATCGATCTTGTCTCGTCCTGATACCTTCTGATAGGAAGGGGGAAGGCTGAGGTGTTGGGGCAAGTACTACGTTGAAATCTCCACATGTAGGTGAAACCAGTGGCAGCAAATGTATGCGTGAGGCTGCTGATGTTTTGCAGCATTATGTGTACATTGGCCACCACATGGAGGCCTGGTTTCTCCTACAGGCGGAGATCTCAATGTAGTACCTAACTCACCATCTCAGCCCCCCTCCTTTCATACCAGAAGGTATCAGGATGAGACTAGACCAAACTGAAAGTGAGCCACTAGGGAACAGGGAAGGCTATCGCCATTTTAGCTCTCCAGATAACTTTTTTAACATCTAGAGACAAATAAGGCGCCTTTAACATCAGGAGGGTACATTTGTCTCAAAAGGGGTAGGAGGAGACCCCATTTAACATCACAATCTGGAGGACAAGACTCCTTTAACATCTAGTGGAGTCTGGAGGTGGCGCCCTTAAAGAGGTTATCTAGACAGCTGGAAAGGTATAACCTTTCTTTGCTCCCTAGCTGCTTACTTCTGGATCGATCTTGTCTCGTCCTGATACCTTCTGATAGGAAGGGGGAAGGCTGAGGTGTTGGGGCAAGTACTACATTGAAATCTCCACATGTAGGTGAAACCAGTGGCAGCAAATGTATGCGTGAGGCTGCTGATGTTTTGCAGCATTATGTGTACATTGTCCACCACATGGAGGCCTGGTTTCTCCTACAGGCGGAGATCTCAATGTAGTACCTAACTCACCATCTCAGCCCCCCTCCTTTCATACCAGAAGGTATCAGGATGAGACTAGACCAAACTGAAAGTGAGCCACTAGGGAACAGGGAAGGCTATCGCCATTTTAGCTCTCCAGATAACTTTTTTATCATCTAGAGACAAATAAGGTGCCTTTAACATCAGGAGGGTACATTTGTCTCAAAAGGGGTAGGAGGAGACCCCATTTAACATCACAATCTGGAGGACAAGACTCCTTTAACATCTAGTGGAGTCTGGAGGTGGCGCCCTTAAAGAGGTTATCTAGACAGCTGAAAAGGTATAACCTTTCTTTGCTCCCTAGCTGCTTACTTCTGGATCGATCATGTCTTGTCCTGATACCTTCTGATAGGAAGGGGGAAGGCTGAGGTGTTGGGGCAAGTACTACGTTGAAATCTCCACATGTAGGTGAAACCAGTGGCAGCAAATGTATGCGTGAGGCTGCTGATGTTTTGCAGCATTATGTGTACATTGGCCACCACATGGAGGCCTGGTTTCTCCTACAGGCGGAGATCTCAATGTAGTACCTAACTCACCATCTCAGCCCCCCTCCTTTCATACCAGAAGGTATCAGGATGAGACTAGACAAACTGAAAGTGAGCCACTAGGGAACAGGGAAGGCTATCGCCATTTTAGCTCTCCAGATAACTTTTTTAACATCTAGAGACAAATAAGGCGCCTTTAACATCAGGAGGGTACATTTGTCTCAAAAGGGGTAGGAGGAGACCCCATTTAACATCACAATCTGGAGGACAAGACTCCTTTAACATCTAGTGGAGTCTGGAGGTGGCGCCCTTAAAGAGGTTATCTAGACAGCTGGAAAGGTATTACCTTTCTTTGCTCCCTAGCTGCTTACTTCTGGATCAATCTTGTCTCGTCCTGATACCTTCTGATAGGAAGGGGGAAGGCTGAGGTGTTGGGGCAAGTACTACATTGAAATCTCCACATGTAGGTGAAACCAGTGGCAGCAAATGTATGCTTGAGGCTGCTGATGTTTTGCAGCATTATGTGTACATTGGCCACCACATGGAGGCCTGGTTTCTCCTACAGGCGGAGATCTCAATGTAGTACCTAACTCACCATCTCAGCCCCCCTCCTTTCATACCAGAAGGTATCAGGATGAGACTAGACCAAACTGAAAGTGAGCCACTAGGGAACAGGGAAGGCTATCGCCATTTTAGCTCTCCAGATAACTTTTTTATCATCTAGAGACAAATAAGGCGCCTTTAACATCAGGAGGGTACATTTGTCTCAAAAGGGGTAGGAGGAGATCCCATTTAACATCACAGTCTGGAGGACAAGACTCCTTTAACATCTAGTGGAGTCTGGAGGTGGCGCCCTTAAAGAGGTTATCTAGACAGCTGAAAAAGTATAACCTTTCTTTGCTCCCTAGCTGCTTACTTCTGGATCGATCTTGTCTCGTCCTGATACCTTCTGATAGGAAGGGGGAAGGCTGAGGTGTTGGGGCAAGTACTACGTTGAAATCTCCACATGTAGGTGAAACCAGTGGCAGCAAATGTATGCGTGAGGCTGCTGATGTTTTGCAGCATTATGTGTACATTGGCCACCACATGGAGGCCTGGTTTCTCCTACAGGCGGAGATCTCAATGTAGTACCTAACTCACCATCTCAGCCCCCCTCCTTTCATACCAGAAGGTATCAGGATGAGACTAGACCAAACTGAAAGTGAGCCACTAGGGAACAGGGAAGGCTATCGCCATTTTAGCTCTCCAGATAACTTTTTTAACATCTAGAGACAAATAAGGCGCCTTTAACATCAGGAGGGTACATTTGTCTCAAAAGGGGTAGGAGGAGACCCCATTTAACATCACAATCTGGAGGACAAGACTCCTTTAACATCTAGTGGAGTCTGGAGGTGGCGCCCTTAAAGAGGTTATCTAGACAGCTGAAAAGGTATAACCTTTCTTTGCTCCCTAGCTGCTTACTTCTGGATCGATCTTGTCTTGTCCTGATACCTTCTGTAAGGAAGGGGGAAGGCTGAGGTGTTGGGGCAAGTACTACGTTGAAATCTCCACATGTAGGTGAAACCAGTGGCAGCAAATGTATGCGTGAGGCTGCTGATGTTTTGCAGCATTATGTGTACATTGGCCACCACATGGAGGCCTGGTTTCTCCTACAGGCGGAGATCTCAATGTAGTACCTAACTCACCATCTCAGCCCCCCTCCTTTTATACCAGAAGGTATCAGGATGAGACTAGACCAAACTGAAAGTGAGCCACTAGGGAACAGGGAAGGCTATCGCCATTTTAGCTCTCCAGATAACTTTTTTATCATCTAGAGACAAATAAGGCGCCTTTAACATCAGGAGGGTACATTTGTCTCAAAAGGGGTAGGAGGAGATCCCATTTAACATCACAGTCTGGAGGACAAGACTCCTTTAACATCTAGTGGAGTCTGGAGGTGGCGCCCTTAAAGAGGTTATCTAGACAGCTGAAAAAGTATAACCTTTCTTTGCTCCCTAGCTGCTTACTTCTGGATCGATCTTGTCTCGTCCTGATACCTTCTGATAGGAAGGGGGAAGGCTGAGGTGTTGGGGCAAGTACTACGTTGAAATCTCCACATGTAGGTGAAACCAGTGGCAGCAAATGTATGCGTGATGCTGCTGATGTTTTGCAGCATTATGTGTACATTGGCAACCACATGGAGGCCTGGTTTCTTCTACAGGTGGAGATTTCAATGTAGTACCTAACTCACCATCTCAGTCCCCCTCCTTTCATACCAGAAGGTATCAGGATGAGACTAGACCAAACTGAAAGTGAGCCACTAGGGAACAGGGAAGGCTATCGCCATTTTAGCTCTCCAGATAACTTTTTTAACATCTTGAGACAAATAAGGCGCCTTTAACATCAGGAGGGTACATTTGTCTCAAAAGGGGTAGGAGGAAACCCCATTTAACATCACAGTCTGGAGGACAAGACTCCTTTAACATCTAGTGGAGTCTGGAGGTGGCGCCCTTAAAGAGGTTATCTAGACAGCTGAAAAGGTATAACCTTTCTTTGCTCCCTAGCTGCTTACTTCTGGATCGATCTTGTCTCGTCCTGATACCTTCTGATAGGAAGGGGGAAGGCTGAGGTGTTGGGGCAAGTACTACGTTGAAATCTCCACATGTAGGTGAAACCAGTGGCAGCAAATGTATGCGTGATGCTGCTGATGTTTTGCAGCATTATCTGTACATTGGCAACCACATGGAGGCCTGGTTTCTTCTACAGGCGGAGATCTCAATGTAGTACCTAACTCACCATCTCAGCCCCCCTCCTTTCATACCAGAAGGTATCAGGATGAGACTAGACCAAACTGAAAGTGAGCCACTAGGGAACAGGGAAGGCTATCGCCACTTTAGCTCTCCAAATAACTTTTTTAACATCTAGAGACAAATAAGGCGCCTTTAACATCAGGAGGGTACATTTGTCTCAAAAGGGGTAGGAGGAGACCCCATTTAACATCACAGTCTGGAGGACAAGACTCCTTTAACATCTAGTGGAGTCTGGAGGTGGCGCCCTTAAAGAGGTTATCTAGACAGCTGAAAAGGTATAACCTTTCTTTGCTCCCTAGCTGCTTACTTCTGGATCGATCTTGTCTCGTCCTGATACCTTCTGATAGGAAGGGGGAAGGCTGAGGTGTTGGGGCAAGTAATACGTTAAAATCTCCACATGTAGGCGAAACCAGTGGCAGCAAATGTATGCGTGATGCTGCTGATGTTTTGCAACATTATGTGTACATTGGCCACCACATGGAGGCCCGGTTTCTCCTACAGGCAGAGATCTCAATGTAGTACCTAACTCACCATCTCAGCCACCCTCTTTTCATACCAGAAGGTATGAGGATGAGGCTAGACCAAACTGAAAGTGAGCCACTAGGGAACAGGTAAGGCTATCGCCATTTTAACTCCCCAGATAACGTTTTTAACATCTAGAGACAAATTAGGCGCCTTTAACATCAGGAGGCTACATTTGTCTCAATAAGGGAAGGAGGAGATCCCATTTAACATCACAGTCTGGAGGACAAGACTCTTAACATCTAGTGGAGTCTGGAGGTGGCGCCCTTAAATAGGTTATCTAGACAGCTGAAAGTTAATAACCTTTCTTTGTTCCCTCACTGCTTTCTTCTGATCTGATCTTATCTCAACCTGATACCTTCTAGAGAGAAGTAGAGATGGCTGAGGTGATGGGGCAAATACTATTTCGAAATCTCTACATGTAGGCGAAACCAGTGGCAGCAAATGTATGCATGATGCTGCTGTTTTGCAACACTGCATGTACATTGGCCACCACATGGAGGCCTGGTTTCTCCTATAGGCGGAGATCTCAATGTAGTAACAAACCCACCATCTCGGCCCCCCTCGTGTCATACCAGAAGGTGTTAGGATGAGACTAGACCAAACTGAAAGTTAGCTACTGGGGAACTGGGAAGCTATCCCCTATTCAGCTCCTCAGATAACCTTTTTAACATCTAAAGACAAATGAGGCGCCTTTAACATCAGGAGGGTATAATTGTCTCAACAGGGGTAGGAAGAGACCCCATTTAACATCACAGTCTGGAGGATAAGACTCCTTTAATATCTAGTGGAGTCTGGAGGTGGCGCCCTTAACCCCTTAAGGACTCAGGGTTTTTCAGTTTTTGCACTTTCGTTTTCTCCTCCTTACCTTTTAAAAATTATAACCCTTTCAATTTTCAACCTAAAAATCCATATTATGGCTTATTTTTTGTGTCACCAATTCTACTTTGCAGTGACATTAGTCATTTTACCCAAAAATTCACAGCAAAATGGAAAAAAAATTCATTGTGCGACAAAATTTAAGAAAAAACGCAATTTTGAAACTTTTGGGGGATCCGTTTCTACGCAGTGCATTTTTCTGTAAAATTTACACCTTTTTCATTATTCTTTAGGTCCATACAGTTAAAATGATACCCTACTTATATAGGTTTCATTTTGTCCTACTTCTGGAAAAAATCATAACTACATGCAGGAAAATTTATACGTTTAAAAATGTCATCTTCTTGACCCCTATAACTTTTTTATTTTTCCACATACAGGGCGGTATGAGGACTCATTTATTGCGCCATGATCTGAAGTTTTTATCGGTATGATTTTTGTTTTGATCAGACTTTTTGATCACTTTTTATAAATGTTGTAATGGTATAAAAAGTGACCAAAATAAGCTTTTTTGACTTTGGAATTTTTTTGCGCGTACGCCATTGACAGCGCGGTTTAATTAACAATATATTTTTATAGTTCGGACATTTACTCACGCGGCGATACCACATATGTTTTTTTTCTGTTTTATTTACACTGTTTTATTTTTTTATGGGAAAAGGGAAGGGGTTAAATGACCTTTTATGAACACTTTTTTAAACTTTCTTTTTTTGCAGTGTTATAGGTTCCATAGAGACCTATAACACTGCACACACTGATCTATCATGCTGATCACTGGCGTTTAGTAACACACCTGTGATCAGTGTTATCAGCGCTTGACTGCTCCTGCCTGGATCTCAGGCACGGAGCAGTCATTCGTCGCTCGAACACCGAGGAGGCAGGTAAGGGCCCTCCCGGTGTCCTGTAAGCTGTTCGGGATGCCGCGATTTCACCGCGGCGGTCCCGAACAGCCCGACTGAGAAGCCGGGATACTTTCACTTTCACTTCAGACGCTGCGGTCAGCTTTGATAGCCGCGTCTGAAGGGTTAATACAGGGCATCACCATGATGTCCTGTATAAGCCGCATGTCCCGGCCATTGATAGCCACCGGGACCGACCCGATATGACGCGGGGACACCGCGTGACCCCGCGGCATATCGTGGGAGCCGGCGGAGAACGTAAACATACGTCCTGCGTCGTTAAGGGGTTAAAGAGGTTATCTAGACAGCTGAAAAGAATTAACCTTTCTTTGCTCCCTAGCTGCTTTCTCCTGGTCTGATCTTGTCTCAACCTGATACCTTCTGGAAAGATGGAGGGAAGGCTGAAATGATGAGGCCAGTACTATTTTGAAATCTCGACATTTAGGCGAAACCTGTGGCAGCAAATGTATGCATGATGTTTGCAATATTGTGTGTACATTGGCCACCACATGGAGGCCTGGTTTCTCCTACAGGCAGATATCTCAATGTAGTACCTAACTCACCATCTCAGCCCCCCTCCTTTCATACCAGAGGGTATCAGGATGAGAATAAAGTGAGATAAATAAATAAATAAATAAAGAATAAAGTGAGCCTTAATACCCCACAGGTGTTTCACGACTTTTGCATATGTAAAAAAAAAATTAAAAAATGTCACTAAAATGTGTGTTTCGCCCCAAAATTTCACATTTATGCAAGGGTTAATAGCAGAAAATACCCCCCAAAATTTGTAACCCCATCTCTTCTAAGTATGGAGGTACCCCATAAGTTGACCTGAAGTGCACTACGGGCGAACTACAATGCTCAGAAGAGAAGGAGTCATATTTGCCTTTTTGAGAGCAAATTTTGCTCGTGGGGGGCATGTCGCATTTAGGAAGCCCCTATGGTGCCAGGACAGCAAAATAACCCCCACATGGCATACCATTTTGGAAACTAGACCCCTTGAGGAACGTAACAAGGGGTACAGTGAGCATTTACCCCCCACTGGTGTCTGTCAGATCTTTGGAACAGTGGGCTGTACAAAATTTTTAATTTGCACAGCCCACTGTTCCAAAGATCTGTCAGACACCAGTGGGGTGTAAATTCTCACTGCACCCCTCATTTCATTCCGTGAGGGGTGTAGTTTCCGAAATGGGGTCACATGTGGGGTTTTGTTTTTTTTGCGTTTGTCAAAACCGCTGTAACAATCAGCCACCCCTGTGCAAATCACCTCAAATGTACATGGCGCACTCTCCCTTCTGGGCCTTGTTGTGCGCCCCCAGAGCACTTTGCGCCCACATATGGGGTATCTCCGTAGTCGGGAGAAATTGCATTACAAATTTTGGGGGGCGTTTTTCCCTTTTACCTCTTGTCAAAATGAAAAGTATGGGGCAACACCAGCATGTTAGTGTAAAAAATTTATTTTTTTACACTAACATGCTGGTGTAGACCCCAACTTCACCTTTTCATAAGGGGTGAAAGGAGAAAAAGCGCCCCCCCAAATTTGTTAGGCAATTTCTCCCGAGTACGGCGATACCCCATATGTGACCCTAAACTGTTGCCTTGAAATACGACAGGGCTCCGAAGTGAGAAAGCGCCTTGCGCATTTGAGGCCTGTTTTAGGGATTTGCATAGGGTGGACATAGGGGTATTCTACGCCAATGATTCCCAAACAGGGTGCCTCCAGCTGTTGCAAAACTCCCAGCATGCCTGGACAGTCAACGGCTGTCCGGCAATACTGGGAGTTGTAGTTTTGCAACAGCTGGAGGCTCCATTTTGAAAACAGTGGCGTACCAGACGTTTTTAATTTTTATTGGGGAGGGGGGCTGTGTAGGGGTATGTGTATATGTAATGTTTTTGTTTACTTTTTATTTTATTTTGTGTTAGTGTAGTGTAGTGTTTTTAGGGTACAGTCACATGGGCGGGGGGTTACAGCGAGTTTCCCGCTGCGAGTTTGAGCTGCCTCGCAAAATTTGCTGCATCGCAAACTTGCAGACTGATACTCACTGTAAGCCCCCTGCCCATATGAATGTAACCTGTACATTCACAGGGGGGGAACCTCCAGCTGTTGCAAAACTACAACTCGCAGCATGCTTGGAGTTGTAGTTTTGCAACATCTGGAGGATTACAGTTTGCAGACCACTAATACAGTGGTTCCCAATCTGTGCCCTTCCAGATGTTGCAAAACTACAACTCCCAGTATGCCAAAACTGTCCAGGCATGCTGGGAGTTGTAGTTCTGCAACATCTGAAGGGCCAGATGTTACAGAACTACAACTCCCAGCATGCCTGGACAGTAAGGGCATGCTGAGGATGTGTAGTTTTGCAACATCTGGAAGGGCACAGTGGTCCCAAAACTGTGGACCTCCAGATGTTGCAAAACTGCAACTCCCAGCATGCCCAGACGCCAAGGGCTGTCTGGGCATGCTGGGAGTTGTAGTATAGAGGGTCCCAATACAGCAATGCATGTCGCTTTACGGCGACGTGCATTGCTGTAAAGGGCCCGACCGCGGCTGAAGATCCACTCACCTGTCGCCGCCGCCGTCTTCATCGCCGGGATCCGGGCCTTCAGGGACGAGGTAAGTACCGGGGCCGGTCCCCAGCACTCCCCTGTCCCCCGCTGTGTCCTCCGGTCTTCCTCCCGTCCTCTCCGGACTTTCAGGGGCCGGGCAGGGCGGAAGGAAATAAACCCCCCCCCCTGCGATTGGTCGGTTAACTAACCAACGGATCGCAGGGAATAGGAGGAGGTGGCAGGCTTGCCACCTCGCTCCTATACTTTAGCATGGTCCTGGCTGTCTGTGACAGCCGGGATCATGCTAAATTACTGGGCGGTCGGGTCCCAGAAACCCCGATCAGCCCGGTATCTCCGCAGATCGCAAGGGCGATTTCCTACATGGCCCCCCTCTGCGTTTGCCCTGGATGCCTGCTGAAGCATTTCAGCAGGCATCCGTTTCCGATCTCTGCCTGGCGAGCGGCAGGGACCGGAAAACACCATGACGTTGTGGAACGTCATTGGTCCTTAAAGCCCAGGGTGCCATGACGTTCCACAACATCATTGGTCCTTAAGAGGTTAAAATTGATAACAACATGTTAACCTGGCATTGTATAAACGAAAATGAAAGATGTTTAAGTAGGACCCAATTATTACACTGACTATGGGCAATAGGTAATATTTTTTTATTAAATTTATCTAATACTCACCGGCAGATCAAGTGGAACCTCTGATGGAAAAATAGCTTCCCTCCCGTACATGAGTAGGAACGGCGAAAACTTAGTTGTTATCTGCATCTTTGAGCGCAAGGCGAATAATGTTGTATCCAGATAGATGTCCCAGTTATTCTTCCTGTCATTAACAAGCTTCGCAAGTGCCTGTAATTAAAACCACAAAAATGTTTTGCAGTATCAAACTAGACTTAAAGTTTATAGCAGTAACATACTTTATATTCCATACAGGAATACAAGATAGTTGAATTCATAATGAACATAATAATAAAACATTAATGAGCATTGAACTAAAATCTAACAGCATAAAAAAAGGGCAGCTAGGTATTAAAATTTTCTATACACAATTAAGTAAAATATACCTGTTTCAGTATGTACATCAAGAGTGATATTAATCAAAACATGTTTAAAAGCAAAGTTAACCAGTTTTGCATAAAAATAAATAAGCTTGCTTATTTCTTTTTAAAAAGGTCCTATGATAAATGAAAGAAGCGATTATATTGGTGGCTGTGGGCAAATGGTCAACTTTTACTCTATACTGGTTTTGATAAATGTCAACCAAATTGTCAAAATATTCATACATCTCAAAATTGTTTAAATGTCTCTGTGCTACTGATGAGAAAACATAGGAAAATATTACCTCTTGATGTTTTGATTTGTTTTTTCATCAAGTCCGTTGGTCTGTGGGTGGTAGGCAGCAGTAACACTTCGTTCTACTCCGAGGATAGAGCAGATCCCATTGTTGAGCTAATAAAATAATAATAATATTAGACATCAATTTTTTGTTTTAGCTTTTCTTAATTTTTTCAACATTTGTACGTACTTGGTTGACAAACTCTCTACCCTGGTCAGAAAGAATCCTCTTTGGGCAACCATGGCGATAGATCAGGGAACAGATGTGCCTTGCCACCTCTGGAGCAGATTTGGTCTTCATTGGAAAGGCTTCCACCCATTTTGAAAAAAATAATCCGTTGCAGTGAAAATGTATTGATAGCCTTCAACCGTTTTTGTTAAAGGTCCTATCAAATCAATGCCTACAAGCTCCTAGACTGCAGACACCTAACGTGTTTTGAAAAAATAATTATATTAATATTTTATTAACCCATTAAGGACTGAGCCCTTTTTCACCTTAAGGACCAGAGCATTTTTTGCAATTCTGACCACTCTCACTTTAAACATTAATAACTCTGGAATGCTTTTATTGATCATTATGATTCCGAGATTGTTTTTTCGTGACATATTCTACTTTAACATAGTGGTAAAATTTTATGGTAACTTGCATCCTTTCTTGGTGAAAAATCCAAAAATTTGATGAAAAATTTGTAAATTTTGCATTTTTCTAACTTTGAAGCTCTCTGCTTGTAAGGAAAATGGATATTCAAAATAAATTTTTTTGGGATTCACATATGCAATATGTCTACTTTATGATTGCATCTTAAAATTGACGTTTTTTTTACTTTTGGAAGACACCAGAGGGCTTCAAAGTTCAGCAGCAATTTTCCAAATTTTCACAAAATTTTCAAACTCAATAATTTTCAGGGACCAGTTCAGGTTTGAAGTGGATTTGAAGGGTCTTCATATTAGAAATACCCCATAAATGACCCCATTATAAAAACTACACCCCCAAAGTATTCAAAATGACATTCAGTAAGTGTGTTAACCCTTTAGGTGTTTCACAGGAATAGCAGCAAAGTGAAGGAGAAAATTCAAAATCTTCATTTTTTACACTCGCATGTTCTTGTAGACCCAATTTTTGAATTTTTGCAAGGGGTAAAAGGAGAAAATTTGTACTTGTGTTTGTAGCCCAATTTCTCTTGAGTAAGCACAGACCTCATATGTCTATGTAAAGTGTTTGGCGGGCGCAGTGGAGGGCTCAGAAGCGAAGGAGCGACAAGGGGATTTTGGAGAGTACGTTTTTTTGAAATGGTTTTTGGGGGGCATGTTGCATTTAGGAAGCCCCTATGGTGCAAGAACAGCTAAAACCCCCCACATGCCATACCATTTTGGAAACTAGACCCCTTGAGGAATGTAACAAAGTATTAAGTGAGCCTTAATACCCCACAGGGGTTTCACAACTTTTGCAAATGTAAAAAATATTTTTTTTTAATCTAAAATCCTTGTTTTCCCAAAAATGTTACATTTTAAAAAAGGGTAATAGCAGAAAATACCCCCCAAAATTTGAAGCCCAATTTCTCCCGATTCAGAAAACACCCCATATGGGGGTGAAAAGTGCTCTGCTTTTTTGAAGCAAATTTTGCTCTGGGGGCATGTCGCATTTAGGAAGCCAGGAAGCCAGGACAGCAAAAAAAAAAAAAACACATGGCATACCATTTTGGAAACTAGACCCCTCGGGGCATGTAACAGACTTACACCTCAGAGGTTTTTTGAACAGTGGGCCGTAAAAGTGAAAAATTTGATTTTTTTGCACTATATTGATAGTGTTACCCCAAATGTTTCATTGTCACATTGGGTAATAGGGCAAGAGGCCCCCAAAATTTGTAGAACAACTTCGTCTGAGAAAAAAAATACCCCATATGTGGATGTAAATTGCTATGTGGACGCACTACAATGCTCAGAATGGAAGGAGTGAAAATTTTGGAAGTCGGGGGTCATGTGCATTTATAAAGCCCCCAACAGCAAAAAAAAAAAACCTACATTAGAAACTGCACCCCTCAATGAACGTAACAAGGGGTACAGTGGGAAATAACACCTCACAGGTTTTTTGAAAAGTGGGCCATAAATTGAAAAATTAGATCTTTTTTACACTAAAATGGTGGGGTTACCCAATTTTTTTACATTTTCACATGGGGTAATATGAGGAATTGGGTTACAAATTTTGGAGGGCTTTTTCCCCTGACTATAAAAATACATCCACATATGGGGTAACGTGCTGGGTGGGCGCACAACAAGGCTCAGAAGTCATAGAGGTCACTTTGTATTTGTGGCCTATGGCATATCAGTAGCTGACGGTTACATATATTCTGAGGAAAATACAAAAATGAAACACCCACATGTGTCACCATTACAGAAAGTACCCACCCTAAGGAATGGGTATGGGGGTAAAGAGGACATTTTGAACGCACAGGTGTTTCCGAAATTTATTTTCCAGGAATGGATGAAGGGTAGCTTTTTGAAAATTGCAATTTTCAACCTATGCTCTGCTTCATCTTTATGGGGACAACTAACATGTGACTACGAATTGTCGCCTGGAAATACGACATAGCTCAGCGAGAACTCTTCGCATTTGAGGCGGATTTTTGTTACGGACCTAACAGTTACATACATTCAGAGGAAAATACAAGAAAGGAACACCCACATGTGACCCTATTACAAACAGTACACCCCCTAGGGAAGGTGTATAGGGTGAAGTGGAGATTTGGAACAGACGGGTGGTCCATTCATTTATTTTCCAGGAATGAATGAAGTGTACTATGGGGGGAAGAAAATTGCAATTTTAGTACTGATATGCCAATTATTTTCCCAGAATGATGACCCAGAGTACAGCCAAAAGTAAAAATGATGCCCGCCCCAAACCCTATACTCTGAATCCTCATTCTGGGAAGAGGATGTGTGGGGCCGTCCCTATTCTGTTACCTCAAATGCGCAACCCGCTCAGGTGGGGAGAGAGAGCGTTGCGCATTTGAGGCAACTGCAAACCTCCAATGCTGTTGACTCTGTGTCCCATGACCCATTTTTTAGGGGGAAGAAAAAAAAAGTTATTGGGGTATTGGGAAAAAGGTTTTGTTTTTTGGGGGTGTGTTTTGGATTAAAATTTGGAAGTCAATGTACCCTGGACTGGTACATTGGAGCCGAATTCTGGGGAATGAAAATTAGGGCAAAGGATGGAAAATTTAGTACTCCATGGAAGTGTGATACTCCCTGAAGCAGCCTATGCAGAGGCCCGGATGATCGGGGCAAGTGTCACATTGGTACGTGGTGTCATTCCGACTCCCCTTCTTGTGACACACTCTGCATTTCTTCTGGGTTCGTCCCGTCCTTCCAGTGTTGGGGATCACACCTGGAAAGTGTTGGCCGGGAACGATCCGGGGACCTAAAGTTCCACAGGTGCTCTGACCCGCTCTTTGGTGGTCACCAAAGATGAGGGCCTTTAGAACTACCTCTTGGAACTCCAGGTATGTCCCTGTGTTGCCAGCGTTCTGGTGCAGTATAAAAGAGTTGTACATGGCAACCTGTACCATGTAGACCGCAACCTTTTTATACCATACGCGTGTTTTCCGCATGGCGTTATATGGCTTGAGGACTTGATCAGAAAGATCAACTCCCCTCATATACCGATTGTAGTCCAGAATACAATCGGGCTTGAGGAACGGTCCCACGGTACCTCGCACAGGGACAGGGGTGCTGCCATTCCCATGAATTGTGGTGAGCATAAGGACATCCCTCTTGTCCTTATACCAGAGCAACAACAGGTTCTCATGGGAAAAGGCACGGGACTCACCTCGGGGGATAGGAGCATGTAGGGGATGGGGCGGAAGGCCTCTTTGATTCTTCTGGACTGTCCCACAAGCGACCGTGGATCTGGCGGCAAGGGATGTGAAGAGAGGGATACTAGTATAAAAGTTATCCACGTAAAGGTGGTAACCTTTATCTAGCAATGGGTGCAAAAGGCCCCAAATGATTTTCCCGCTAACACCCAGAGTGGGGGGACATTCTGGGGGTTCAAAACGGGAATCTCGTCCCTCATACACTATAAACTTGCAAGTGTACCCGGAGGTACTCTCGCAAAGTTTACACATCTTCACGCCATACCGCGCCCGCTTGGTCGGGATGTATTGCCGGAAGCTGAGTCTCCCCTTGAAGCTGATGAGAGACTCATCAATAGAGACCTCCCGCCCCGGGACATAGGCCTCCCAAAATTTGGCCCCAAAGTGATTGATGACAGGCGTGATTTTATACAGGCGGTCATACGCGGGTCAGTTCGGGGGCGACATGCCGCATTATCAGCATAATGCAAACATCTCCGAATGGCCTCGAACCGGGATCGTGCCATGGCCATACTGTAGAGGGGTGTCTGGTAAAAGACGTCCCCACTCCAATATTGCCTGACACTGGGTTTTTAACTATACCCATATGCAGCACGAGGCCCCAAAAGGTCCTCATTTCGGCTGCATCGACTGGAGTCCAGCTGCCGGGTCTAGCTAAAAGTGAGCCCGGGTTAGCGGCGACGAACTGTTGGGCGTACAGATTCGTCTGTGTAACCATCAAATGAAGAAAGTCGTTACTGAAAAAATGACCGAAAAAGTCCTTTTCAGTGAACCTGGCGATGTTAATTTTGATTCCTGAGTCGCCAACAAACTCAGGAATCACGGGCTCGTGGTCCGCTGGCTGAGTCCAGACAAGGTCTCCGGTACAATGTACCAGTGATCTTGGCTGGGGGGCTTCACTAGTATGAGCGCCAGGGGGACTCATACTAGCATGAGGCACAGGGTCAAGGGCAGAGGAGGTTTGCGGCACCGCATGGCGGCGTCTCCGCCGCCTTGGTGGCTCATCGTCAGAACTAGATGATGAGGAGGACGATGAAATAAGGAAGGTGGGGTCTTCATCGTCCTCTGAGCCGCTCTCGGTGTCGGAGGCAATTATCTCATATGCCTCCTCCGCTGAAAACACTCTGCGGGCCATTTCCCTACTCTAATGTGGATACGGGTGTGTGTGTGTGTGTGTGTGGGGGAAACTTTATTGGTGTATGTGCTGTGTGTGGTGTGGTGCGATACTACCACCCTAACCCGCCCTAACCCTCCCTAACCTAACTAAACTAACCCGCCCTAACAGAAAAAAATATAAAATAAAAAGGAGCCTTTTTTTAAAAAAAGGTGACTTCTAGCGCAAAAAAGCCCTGCGCCCAAAAAAAGCATTTATCTAATCAGTGGTGTTCGCACTGATTAGCGCTTGTGGCGGCAGGGGGCGCAGAAGTCAGTGGGGGGTCCGGCCACTCAGCCCAGAACAGTGGCTGGTGGCTTGTACACAGACCCCCCAAAAAATCAGCTGATCAGTGATAAATTACTGACAGCGGTGAGGCACGCCGCACACACAGGTAAGGTCCTTCCACACAGTACACGCCTGCTACTGGTGGCACGGACCGCCTATGGGTGCAAAAACACGCTAGAAAACCTGAAAAAAGTGCCGGCACCACAAAAAAACAAACGGGTGGGCTTTAACAAATGGTGGCGGACCACTCTTTTATAACTAAGAGGGTCCGCACACACGCCTAGGAGAAGAAAAAAAAATAAAAAATCTGCGCCAAAAAAAAAGGCTGGAGGCAGACTGCAGCGACCCAGCAGGGCCGGGGTCACGCAGTAAAGGTGCTACGGACCCACGGACACCCACTGAGGTACGCTGAAAAAAACAAAAAAAAAACTTACTTTTTTTTTAACCCTTACCTGTCCCTACCTAATCTAAAGCTATCCCTGGCGATTTCTGTGCCAAGGGGCCACAGAAAGGGGGCAAGGGGCACTTTTTTTTAACTCAGATCTCTGTGGAATGGCGGGCAGAACGGAGCAACGTGCTCCTAGCCCCCACCATCCCCTCCCATTACATTGTGATTGGTGTGGCCACTTTGGCCACCCAATCACAACTGTACTGAGGGGGGTGGCCACAATGCCAGTCCCCAGTAGAGCATGGATGGTGATTGGTGGTGTATACTACACCGCCAGTCACCATCTATATCCGGGTCACAGGGTCACACGTGACCCTGATGACCCGGAAGCGCTGCAGAATGCCGGTAAGTAGTTACCGTCGTCCTGCAGCAATCGCAGGTATAGGAGGTCCTCCGGACCTCCTCCTGCACACTGCCGGGAGCGGCGGGGAACGGAATCGCAGTTCATCGCTCGTCTGAATTGACGAGCGATGCGCTGCGATCGCCGACATGGGGGGTCATCATGACCCCCCTGGGCGATATGCCGCGATGCCTGCTGAACGATTTCAGCAGGCATCGGGCACCGTCTCCCCTCCGGCTAGCGGCAGGGGGCTGGAAATGGACAGGACGTACTCCTACGTCCTCGGTCCTTAAGGACTCGGAAACGGGGGCGTAGGAGTACGTCCATTGTCCTTAAGGGGTTAAAGTCTACATAAATAATAATTTGCTAACATACTACACACAAACGCACACACATTAAATAATACACATGAAAAAGCTGGTATTGCAAACATTAAAAAGGCATTGTTAACGTATCTTGCCAAAGCACATCTTTCATTTACAAATATCTTGAATAAGCGGAGTGCGTAACATAGTTCAACTATATTGTATTACTGTATGTGATATAGTTACATAGTTACATAGTTAGTATGGTCGAAAAAAGACATATGTCCATCAAGTTCAACCAGGGAATTAAGGGGTAGGGGTGTGGCGCGATATTGGGGAAGGGATGGGATTTTATCTTTCTTCATAAGCATTAATGTTATTTTGTTCCAGGAATGTATCTAATCCTGTTTTAAAGCTGTTAATTGTTCCTGCTGTGACCAGTTCCTGAGGTAGACCGTTCCATAAATTCACAGTCCTCATGGTAAAGAAGGCGTGTCGCCCCTTTAGACTAAACTTTTTCTTCTCCAGACGGGGGGAGTGCCCCCTCGTCCTTTGGGGGGGTTTAACCTGGAACAGTTTTTCTCCATATTTTTTGTATGGGCCATTAATATACTTATATATGTTTATCATATCCCCCCTTAAACGTCTCTTCTCAAGACTAAACAATTGTAACTCCTTTAATTGCTCCTCATAGCTAAGATGTTCCATGCCCCATATTAGTTTAGTCGCGCGTCTCTGCACCCTTTCCAACTCCGCAGTGTCCCTTTTATGGACAGGTGCCCAAAACTGAACAGCATATTCCAGGTGAGGCCGTACCAATGCTTTATAAAGGGGGAGTATTATGTCCCTGTCCCTTGAGTCCATGCCTCTTTTGATACATGACAATATCCTGCCGGCTTTGGAAGCAGCAGCCTGACATTGCATGCTATTCTGTAGTCTGTGATCTACAAGTACACCCAGATCCTTCTCTACCAGTGACTCTGCCAGTTTAATCCCCCCTAAGACATACGATGCATGCAGGTTATTAGTACCCAGATGCATAACTTTACATTTATCCACATTGAACCTCATTTGCCAAGTGGATGCCCAGACACTTAGTCTATCCAAGTCATCTTGTAACTTATGCACATCCTCTATAGACTGTACCGTGCTACAAAGCTTGGTGTCATCTGCAAAGATAGAATTAGTGTTACTGCTATGATTTTTATGCATATAGATTTTTACAAAGCATTAGATACGGTGCGACATTGTAGGTGAGTACATAGAATGTGAATGATTGGGTGGTCTGACAATGCGTGTACGTGGGTAAGTGGCTCAGTGATAGAAAACAGAGGAAGGCTATTCATGGAACTTATTCTCATTGGGTGACTGCTACTAGTGGGGTACCACAGGGTTCAGTAATGGGTCCTATTCTATTTAATATATTCATTAATGACCTTGTAGAGGGGTTGATTATTAAAGTAGCAATCTTTGATAATGATACTAAACTCTGTAAAATGTTTAACACAACAGAAGACAGTGCACTGTGTATAGTATATAACACAATAGAGGACTGTGCACTGTTACAAATGGATCTGGATAGGTTGGAGGTTTGGGCTGTGACGTGGCAGATGAGGTTCAACACTGATAAATGTAAGGTAATGCACATGGGGAGGAAAAAT
The DNA here is from genome assembly GCF_029499605.1 of Hyla sarda. NCBI lineage: Eukaryota > Metazoa > Chordata > Amphibia > Anura > Hylidae > Hyla > Hyla sarda. The sequence goes on along the minus strand of NC_079195.1, from coordinate 77,897,682 downwards.
CTGGGCTGTGGTTATGTACTAAATGGGAGAACACTTGGGACGACTGATATGGAAAATGACTTTGGAGTCTTAAAAAACTGTAAATTTTGCTGGAGTGACCAGTGCCAAGCAGCTGCTGCCATGCAAAATAAAATCATGGTGGGCATCAATAGGGGCATAGATGCCCATGGAAATGAAATTATTCGACCACTGTACAAATCACTAGTCACACAGAACATGGAATACTGTGTACAGTACTGGTCAGACCACACATAGAATATGGTGTACAGTACTGGTCAGACCACACATAGAATACTGTGTACAGTACTGATCAGACAACACAAAGTTTTTAAAAAATACTTCGATTTGGGATGAACTTATAGCAATGTATAAACATAAAAGTGGGTGTTACGCCGAGCGCTCCGGGTCCCCGCTCCTCCCCGGAGCGCTCGCAGCGTTTTCCTGTTTGCAGCGCCCCGGTCAGACCCGCTGACCGGGAGCGCGGCGATAATGTCCCTAGCCGGGATGCGAGCCGGGATGCGATCCGCGATGCGGGACGCGCCCGCTCGCGGTTCGCATCCCGGCCCGCTTACCAGGCTCGTTCCCCGTCTGTACTAAAGGGCCAGTGCGCCTCTGAATCATTAAGGTTATAGGTTGAACTCGATGGACTCGATAGATATGCACATTGGGTTTTATTGTATGGTAAGTTTACCTTGATGCACTGTAACGGTTGAGTTGAAATGAGGGGCCTTCCAACCTTCTGGCACTTCTCGCATTCGTTGATCTTGGGGGAAAAAGTTATATTCCTACCAATACACATTTAGTTTTGTGAAAAATATTAAAATAATTAATACATACCCAGTTTGTGATGTCTATTGTCATTCTCCGCCAATACCACCTATTTGAAAGAGTAGAACAAGTTTTTTTAATACCTGAATGACCACCCATGGGTAATGCATGTACCTCTTTGAATAAGGCGAAGGCTTCATCCTTGATTTAACCAGCTTTTGTTTTCCAAAGTAGACCTCGCCATCAGGAATAACACATTCATTTATGAACAATTAATTTTTTAAAGCCATGTTAAAAAAACCAGTAATATATTAACGGATTAAAATAGTCACCCTTCAGAGAAAATCTGGCACAAGACCATTTAAAGGTGAATTTCTGCTGAGGGTTCAATCCGGCTGGTGTTTCACCAGTGGTCAGGAAATTGTAGATTTCATGATATGTTTCCTCCATGTCTATAATTTGGAAATGCACATAAATGAAATGCACATAAATTTAAGTTTTTCATATTTCAATCTTTGAAAGCCATCCATAACTCTGGGAATGCTAATTTAACCAGGGCTGTGGAGTCGGAGTCAGAGTCGGAGTCGAGGAGTCGGACAAAATTTTGGGTACCTGGAGTCGGCAAACAATGCCCCGACTCTGACTCCAACTCCTACTAAATTTAGATTGGAATGAACCCCTTAAGGACCGGGCCATTTTACTCCTTAGGACCGGAGCGTTTTTTGAACATTTGACCACTGTCACTTTAAACATTAATAACTCTGGGATGCTTTTACATATCATTCTGATTCCGAGACGTTTTTTTCGTGACATATTCTACTTTATGTTATTGGTAAAATTTTGTCGATACTTCCATCATTTCTTGGTGAAAAATTCCAAAATTTGATGACAAAATTGAAAATTTTGCATTTTTCAAACTTTGAAGCTCTCTGCTTGTAAGGAAAATGGATATTCCAAATAAAAAAAATTTTTATTCACATGTACAATATGTCTACTTTATGTTTGCATCATAAAATTCACAATCTTCATTTTTTACACTCGCATGTTCTTGTACACCCAATTTTTTAATTTTTACAAGGGGTAGAAGGAGAAAATACTTATACTTATATTTGTAGCCCAATTTCTCTCGAGTAAACACATACCTCATATGTCTATGTAAAGTGTTCGGCGGGCGCAGTAGAGGGCTCAGAAGCGAAAAGGGGATTTTGGAGAGTATGTTTTTCTGAAATGGTTTTTGGGGGGCATGTTGCATTTAGGAAGCCCCTATGCTAACAGAACAGCAAAATATCCCCACATGGCATACCATTTTGGAAACTAGACCCCTTGGGGAACGTAACAAGGGGTAAAGTGAACCTTAACACCCCACAGGTGTTTCACGACTTTTGCATATGTAAAAAAAAATATATATTTTTTTCACTAAAATGTGTGTTTCCCCCCAAATTTCACATTTTTGCAAGGGTTAATAGCAAAAAATACCCCCCAAAATTAGTAACCCCATCTCTTCTGAGTATGGAGTTACCCCATAAGTGGACCTGAAGTGCACTATGGGCGAACTACAATGCTCAGAAGAGAAGGAGTGATATTTGGCTTTTTGAGAGCAAATTTTGCTCGGGGGGCATGTTGCATTTAGGAAGCCCCTATGGTGCCAGGACAGCAAAATAACCCCAACACGGCATACCATTTTGGAAACTAGACCCCTTGAGGAACGTAAAAAGGTGTACAGTGAGCATTTACCCCCCCACTGGTGTCTGTCAGATCTTTGGAACAGTGGGCTATACAAAATTTTTAATTTGCACAGCCCACTGTTCCAAAGATCTGTCAGACACCAGTGGGGTGTAAATTATCACTGCACCCCTCATTACATTCCATGAGGGGTGTAGTTTCCAAAATGGGGTCACATGTGTTATTTTTTTTTTGCGTTTGTCAAAACCGCTGTAACAGTCAGCCACTCTTGTGCAAATCACCTCAAATGTACATTGTGCACTCTCCCTTCTGGGCCTTATTGTGCGCCCCCAGAGCACTTTGCGCCCACATATCAGGTATCTCCGTAGTCGGGAGAAGTTGCATTACAATTTTTTTTTCCCCTTTTACCTCTTGTGAAAATGAACAGTATAGGGCAACACCAGCGTGTTAGTGTAAAATATTTATTTTTTTACTCTAACATGCTGTTGTAGACCCCAACTTCACCTTTTCATAAGGGGTTAAAGGAGAAAAAGCCCCCCAAAATTTGTAACACAATTTCTCCCGACTATGGCGATACCCCATATGTGACCCTAAACTGTTACGTTGAAATACGACAGGGCTCCAAAGTGAGAGCGCCATGCGCATTTGAGGCCTGAATTAGGGATTTGCATAGGGGTGGACATAGGGGTATTCTACGCCAGTGATTCCCAAACACGGTGCCTCCAGCTGTTGCAAAACTCCCAGCATGCCTGGACAGTCAACGGCTGTCCGGCAATACTGGGAGTTGCTGTTTTGCAACAGCTGGAGGCTCCATTTTGGAAACAGTGGCGTACCAGATGTTTTTCATTTTTATTGGGGAGGGGAGGGGGGCTGTGTATGGGGTATGTGTATATGTAGTGTTTTTTACTTTTTATTTTATTTTGTGGTAGTGTAGTGTTTTTAGGGTACAGTCACACGGGCGGGGGATTACAGCGAGTTTCCTGCTGCGAGTTTGAGCTGCCGCGCAAAATTTGCTGCATCGCAAACCTGCAGCCGGATACTTACTGTAAGCCCCCTGCCCATGTGAATGTACCCTGTACATTCACGGAGGGGGGGGGGGAACTCCAGCTGTTGCAAAATTACAACTCCCAGCATGCACAGTCTATCAGTGCATGCTGGTAGTTACAGTTTTGCAACAGCTGGAGGCACACGGGTTGGGAAACACTGAGTTAGGAAACAGACAATGTTTCCCAACCAGTGTGCCTCCAGTTGTTGCAAAACCACAACTCCCAAACATTCTCAGGCATGCTGGAAGTAGTAGTTCGGCAACATCTTTAGAGCCAGATGTTGCCAAACTACAACTCCCAGCATGCTTGGAGTTGTAGTTTTGCAACATCTGGAGGACTACAGTTTGCAGACCACTAATACAGTGGTTCCCAATCTGTGCCCTTCCAGATGTTGCAAAACTACAACTCCTAGTATGCCAAAACTGTCCAGGCATGCTGGGAGTTGTAGTTCTGCAACATCTGAAGGGCCAGATGTTACAGAACTACAACTCCCAGCATGTCTGGACAGTAAGGGCATGCTGAGGATGTGTAGTTTTGCAACATCTGGAAGGGCACAGTGGTCTCCAAACTGTGGACCTCCAGATGTTGCAAAACTGCAACTCCCAGCATGCCCAGACACCAAGGGCTGTCTGGGCATGCTGGGAGTTGTAGTATACAGGGTCCCATTACAGCAATGCATGTCGCTTTACGACGACGTGCATTGCTGTAAAGGGCCCGACCGCGGCTGAAGAGGAACTCACCTGTCATCGCCGCCGTCTTCATCGCCAGAATCCGGGTCTTCAGGTAAGTACCGGGGCCGGTCCCCAGCACTCCCCCGTCCCCCGTCGCGTCCTCCGTTCTTCCTCCCATCCTCTCCGGACTTCAAGGGGCCGGGCAGGGCGGGAGGAAGTAACCGCCCCCCCCCCCCTTGCGATTGGTCGGTTAGTTAACCGATGGATCGCAGGGAATAAGAGGAGGTGGCAGGCTTGCCACCTCGCTCCTATGATTTAGCATGGTCCTGGCTGTCTGTGACAGCCGGGATCATGCAAAATTACCGGGCGGTCGGGTCCCAGAGACCCGATCAGCCCGGTATCGCCGCAGATTACCTACATGGCCCTCCTCGGCGTTTGCCCTGGATGCCTGCTGAAGGCAAATACTGGAAATACAACAGGACGTTCTCTAACGTCCTTGGGCATTAAAGCCCAGGTAGCGGGGACGTTAGAGAACGTCCTATGTCCTTAAGAGGTTAAAAAAAAAAAAGCAAGTTTAAATGTCCCAATTCACAAAAAGTTATAATTAATGACTTCTCTACTGTAAGAAAAAAGATCAATGCATGCAGTGATTCATGTAACTACAAAACGAACACGTTAAGTGACCGTGAAGAAGCATGCTTTTCATGTGCTTCACTATATGGCACACAATGCACAATTAGGAGCGGCAATACTTATACTTTCCATAGTGTTGTGTCCTGCTGTTACAGGGAACCCATGGGTAACCTAGCCTCTCACTGATAAGGGATTAAGTAAATATGTTTTTTGCAGGACTAGAGAAACTTGTATAAGTGAAGGGAATGGAGGGTCAATAGTTCAAGACTAAAGCTGTAAACCATTGGAAAAACTGCTGCAATTCAGCTAAGGCTATAAAAACTTGTAAACTCGATAGTTAGCTTAAAGGGGTACTCCTCCCCTAGACATCTTATCCCCTATCCAAAGGATAGGGGATAAGATGTCAGATCACCGGGGTCCCACTGCTGGGGACCCCCTGGATCGCTGCTGTGCCCCCCCCAATCATTACTGCACAGAACGAGTTCGCTCTGTACATAATGAGGGGCGATACAGGGGCCGGAGCATCGTTACATCACCTCTTATCCCCTATCCTTTGGATAGGGGATAAGATGTCTAGGGGCGGAGTACCCCTTTAAACTTGACTATGGGATTCTACTAGGGAAATCATGTTTTATAATAAATGCCCCTTCCTGGATCCTCCCACTGCTCTATCTTCAGCAGCAGATTAGCACACAAACTGTTCAATACAGTAGACTGTTGGTTTCCCAGCCAGTAGTCCTGTGGTAACGACATGTATGTTGCCTTTCTTTCCTTCAAGGAATGTATAAAATACTTTTGAATATTAATACAGAGGAGTCTGAGTCAGGGAGTCGGAGTCGGAGTTGGAAGTACAGAAAACTCCGGAGTCGGAGACGGAACATTTATCTACCGATTTCACAGCCCTGATTTAAAGGGTACCTCTCATCAAAAAAAACTTTTGATATATTATAGATTAATGTATGCAGAATAACTTCACAATTGCATGTTATTAAAAAAATATGCTTCTTTCTATTTAATTTTCCACATTGAAGAAATGACCACTAGGGGTCTCCCTACCAGCAAGTATTTGGCAGCAAGCATTTCAGACTCATGCTGGAGTCCTAAACACTACGAGCTGCCAGTCTGCTTTGTTTACAAAGGAGAACACTCAGAGCTGCCAGCCTGCTTTGTTCACAGCCTGTTTGGCTGTGAACAAAGCATGCTGGCAGCTCTGAGTGTTTAGGAATCGAGCATGAGTCAGAAATGCTTGCTGACAGGACTGATCGGGAAAAATACAATAGAAATAAGCATATTTTTCATTAACATGCTATTGGAAAGTTATTCAACATTCATTAATCTAAAATATATCAAAAGTTTATTTGATGAGAGGTACCCTTTAAACATCAGCTCTACTTCAATAATTATCATACAAATATATAAAATATTTTTTTGTAACAAAATAAAAATTAAATTCATAGTGTAATGTATCCTAATACTTAACCCTACAATGTTATGTATGTTAACCCCTTAATGACCCACCCATTTTACACCTTAGGACCAGAGCATTTTTAGAACATCTGACCACTGTCACTGTAAACATTAATAACTCTGGAATGCTTTTATTTTGAGATTTTTTTTTTGTAACATATTCTACTTTAACACAGTGGTGAATTGTTGTGGTAACTTGCATCCTTTCATGGTTAAAAAATCACAAAATTTGATGAAAAATATGAAAATTTTGCATTTTTCTAACTTAGAAATGGATATTACAATTATTTTTTAGGGCGCGGAGAGGTGCGGCGGTGGGGGGAGCGGTGCGGCGGTGGCGGTGATAGGACTCAGGACCCCCGGACAGGCAGGGGGAGAGAAGCGGGTGGCGGCGGCGGTCTATGGCACCGCAAAAGCCACTGCAGTTCATTGATTTAAAGTGCCCACTTTAAATCAATGATCTGCAGCGGTGTCGCGGGGGGATAAATAGCCGATAACTTATACGGAAATATCGGTATAAGTTATCGGCTATCGGCCCTAACCTCCACCAATTATCGATATCGGCCATAGAAAAAACTATATCGGTCGATCCCTATATTTGTAAAGCATTTTCTCTAGATTAACGACATACCTCATATGTCTATGTAAAGTGTTCGGCAGGCGCAGTAGAGGGCTCACAAGGAAATGAGTGACAAGGGGATTTTGGAGAGTACGTTTTAATGAAATGGATTTTGGGGGGACATGTCGCATTTAGGAAGCCCCTATGGTGACAGAACAGCAAAAAAAAACACACACATGGCATAGCATTTTCAAAACTAGACCCCTTCAGTAACGTAACAAGGGTAAAGTGACCCTTAATACCACACAATGACCACTATTCTAGAGATCTGTCAGACACCAGTGGGGTGTAAATTCTCACTGCACCCCTCATTACATTCCGTGAGGTGTGTAGTTTCCAAAATGAGGTCACATGTGGGTGTTTTTTTTTTCCTTTGTCAAAACCGCTGTAACAATCAGCCACCCCTGTGCAAATCACCTCAAATGTACATGGTGCACTCTCCCTTCTGAGCCTTGTTGTGCGCCCGCAGATCACTTTGCGTCCACATATGGGGTATCTCCGTGCTCAGGAGAAATTGTGTTACAATTTTTGGGGGGCTTTTTTTTACCTTTTACCTTTTGGGAAAATGAAAAGTATGGGACAACACCAGCATGTTAGTGTAGATTTTTTTTAAATAAAATGCTGGTGTAGACCCCAACTTCACCTTTTCATAAGGAGTAAAAGCCCCCCAAAATTTGTTAGGCAATACCCCATATGTGGACATAAACTGTGGGCTTGAAATACGACAGGGCTCCAAAGTGAGAGCGCCATGCACATTTCAGGCCTATATTAGGGATTTGCATAGGGGTGGACATAGGGGTATTGTACATTGCTGAATCCCAAACAGGGTGCCTCCAGCTGTTGCAAGAATCCCAGTATGCCTGGGCAGTCAATAGCTGTCCAAAAAATCCTGGGAGTTGTTGTAGTTTTGAAACAGCTGGAGGCTCTGTTTTGCAAACGGTGCCATACCAGCAATTTTTTTAATTTTATTGGGGAGGGGGGCTGTGTAGGGGTATGTGTATATGTAGTGTGTTTAAATTTTTATTATATTTTGTGTTAGTGTAGTGTAGTGTAGTGTTTTTAGGGTACATTCACACAGGCAGGGGATCACAGTGATTTTCCCAGCGCAAAATTAAATGCATCTCAAACTTGAAGCGGGGGAGGGGGGGGGGCAAACCTCCAGCTGTTGCAAAACTACAACTCCCAGCATGCAGTTTGGCTGTCCATGCATGCTTGGGACTGTAGTTATGTAAAAGCTGGAGGCCCACTGGTTGCAAAACACAGAGTTTGTTAATTAAATAAGTGTTTTGCAACCAGTGTGCCTCCAGCTGTTGCAAAACTACAACTACCAGCATAAACGATCTGTCTGTGCATGCTGTGAGTTTTAGTTTTGCAACAGCTGTAGGCACACGGCTTAACAAACCCTGAGTTAGGAAAAGACAGTGTTTGCCAACCAGTGTGCCTCCAGTTGTTGCAAAACTACAACTCCCAGCATGCCCAGATAGATGAAGGGCATGTTGGGAGTAGTAGTTATGCAACAGCTGGAGGAGAACACTTTGCAGAGCACTGTGTAGTGGTGTCCAGACTGTAGTCATCCAAATGTTAAAAAACTACAACTCCAAGCACGCTCAGGCATGATGGAAGTAGTAGTTCGCCAACATCTTTAGAGCCAGATATTGCTGAACTACAACTCCCAGCATGCCTGGGCAGTCTGAGCATGCTTGCAATTGTAGTTTTGCAACATCTGGAGGACTACAGTTTGGTAACCACTGTATTAGTGGTGTGCAATATGTGCCCTTCCAGGAGTGGCAAAACTACAACTCCAAGCATGCCAGGACTGTCCAGGCATGCTGGGAGTTGTAGTTCTGCAGATGTTACAGAACTACAACTCACAGCATGCCTGGACACTCTGGGCATGCTGAGATGTGTAGTTTTGCAACATCTGGAAGGGCACAGTGGTCTCAAAACTGTGGACCTCCAGATGTTGCAAAACTGCAACTCTCAGCATGCCAAGACGCCAAGGGCTGTCTGGCCATGCTGGGAGTTGTAGTATACAGAGACCAGATGGAGCCGATTCACCCACAACAAATGTGTTAAATGAACCCAGCGTCACACGCTGGGGCAAGGCACTCACCTCACCGCGCTCCAGGTTTTGAATGAGATACACACTGCACATGCGCAGTTGTCCTGGGCTGGCCTCCGGACAACTGAGCATGCGCAATGCTAACTATAGCCCTACGCTATTTGCGTAGTGCTGCGCATGCACAGTATGAATTTAGCTGCGCTCGAACCTACGCATGCGCAATGGCTAGCGCATGCAGTACTTGCTGCGCCCGAAGCACTTTAAATCTGTTTCCCGTTCCCTGAGCTAACAGGGAGCGGGGAACAGAGCCGCGGTAGGGGTGGATGGCTCGCGCAGGCGGAGGACACACGTAACACTGCTAGCGAGCACAGGGGTCCCGTTAGCGGTGAATAGTGATCTCCCTGGCGGGTGACACTGACTGTCAGCTTGTGTGAGGGGCACGCAAGCTGACAGGCGCAGCGGGAAGGACACCGTAAATGGATTGACTTCTGTGGCTCCATTCCGCTCTCGGAATCGGGCCACAGACGCCATGAGAGCTCCGTGCAGCTTCGGGCTATCACAGGGAGAGATCCTCTCCCTGTGATAGCCCAAGTGAGACTGCCGCGATGCCTGATGATTAAATATGTAATGTGACAATCGCACACCCCCCAGCCCCCGCAGTAACCAATGGTTGGGGGGTGGTGTGCAAGTGTCAGCCTATAGAATGTGATGGAGGCGGAGCGCTCGAGCAGGGAAAACTGCTGAGTCACAATCTATGGCAAATTACAATCCACGGCACTGCACCGGCCAGAGCAGGTAAAGAAAAATACTAAAAGTCAGTATTTCCCTACCAGGGGGCCTCCAGCTGTTGCAAAACTACAACTCTCAGCATGCCCGAACAGCCAAAGGCTGTCCGGGCATGCTGAGAGTAGTAGTTTCACAACAGCTGGAGGCACCCTGTTAGAAAAACACTGAGTGTAAAAGGAAAAAGTAGTTAAATAAATAAAAAAAATTTGCTTACCTAATCCCGGTCCCTGCATATGCCGTTCCCATCCGTGTGCTCTGGTCCCTACTCTCTTCACTATTCATCTTACAGGACCTTTCCCTTTTCAGCCAATCACAGGCTGTGTAAAGCCAGTGATTGGCTGAAGGGGAAAGGGCTTGTTCTGCAGCAAATACACTAGGTTTGAAATCTGCTCGGCAAACCTAGTGTATGCTGCTGCAGGACAAGACAAGGTGAGAAGGGGGGATGAATGTGACGGGGGGGAGGCAGAATGTGACAAAGGGGGGAATGTGACAGAGGCGGGAATGTGACAGAGGGGGGATGTGACATGAAGGGTGGGGGATGTGACAAGGGGGGAAGAATGTGACAAGGGGGTGGGATGTTACAGGGGGGGAGGGGAATGTAACATGGAGGGGGGAGAATGTAGCAAGGTGGGAATGTGAAAAGGGCGGGAATGTGACAAGGGGGGAAGAATGTGACAAGGAGGTGGGAGAATGTGACAAGGAGGGGGGAGAATGTGACAAGGGGGAGGAGAATGTGACAAGGGGGAGGAGAATGTGACAAGGGGGAGGAGAATGTTATAAGGGGGGGAATGAGAAATGGGCGGGGGGAGATGGGAAATTCAATGCAAAAAATTGTACTGCTTTTGGTAAAAATTTCCAGACAGAATCATACCGCCAGGGAGGTTAAGGACTGAGGGCGTATGGATACGCCCGTGAGAATTTCGGTCCCCACCGCTAGCCGGTCGGGGACCGGACCAGGATGCCAGCTGAAATCATTTAGCAGGCATCCCGTGCAAATGCCTGGGGGGGGGGGGGGTGTCCTGAGATCAATTCAGATCGGCCATTTGGGGTCTCTGATGACCCGATCGTCCTGAAAATAGGGATGATCAGAGCTGTCAGTGACAGTCCCAATCATCCTAAGGGATAGGAGAGAGGTGGCAGTGATGCCACCCCCTCCTATCCCCTGCCATTAGTCAGTAATGACTACTGACTAATGGCAGTTGAAGGCGGGGGCTTACCATGGAAACCCCCCGCTCTGCCTGTCCCTGGATGTCGGGCAGAGCGGGGGGAGAAGATGGCGGCCGGTACCTGGGGACTTGCAGCGGTCTGCGCCGATCATCGGTGGCATCAGCGGAGATCGGCGGTGGAGGTAGAGAGGCATCAGCGCGGAGCAGCAATGAAGGTAGCAGTAAAGCGATCTTTACTGCTGCCTTCTAGGGGTTGCCAAACTACAACTCCCAGCATGCCCAGAAAGCCAAAGGCTGTCTGGGCATGCTGGGAGTTGTAGTTTTGCAACATCTGTAGGACCACAGTTTGGAGACCACTATACAGTGGTGCCCAAACGGTAGCCCTCCAGATGTTGCAAAACTACAACTCTCAGCATGCCCAGACTGCCGGCATGCTGGGAGTTGTAGTTCTGTAACATCTGTCCCTTTAGATGTTGCAGAACTACAACTCCCAGTATGTCTGGACAGTCTCAGCATTCTGGGAGTTGTAGTTTTGCAACATCTGGAAGAGCACAGTTTGGAGACCACTATACAATGGTCTCTAAGCTATAGACCTCCAGATGTTGCAAAACTACAACTCCCAGCATGCTGAGACTGCCCAGGCATGCTCGGAGTTGTAGTACTGCAACATCTGAAGGGACAGATGTTACAGAACTACAACTCCCAGCATGCCTGGGCAGTCTGGGCATGCTTGGAGTTGTAGTTTTGCCACATCTGGAGCGCTACCGTTTGGGCACCACTGTATAGTGGTCTACAAACTGTGGCCCTACAGATGTTGCAAAACTACAACTCCCAGCATATCGTCAGCAGTCTGAGTATGCTGGGAGCTGTAGTTTTGAACAACTGGAGGCACACTGGTTGGGAAACATTGTCTGACTGACAGACCATGCATGCTGGGAGTTGTAGTTTTGCAACAGCTGGAGGAACACTGGTTGGTAAACACTGAGTTAGGAAACAGACAATATTTCCAAACCTAACTCATTGTTTTGCAACCAGTGAGCCTCCAGCTGTTGCATAACCACAACCCTCAGCATGCACGGACAGTCAAAGGGCATGCTGGGAGCTGTAGTTTTTACACAGCTAGAGGTTTCTTCCCCCCCCCCCCATGTGAATGTACAGGGTACAAGGTACATTCACACGGGCAGGGGTTTACAGTTAGTCTCTCGCTGCAAGTTAGAGATGCAGGAAATTTTCCGCTGCAGCTCAAACTCCCAGCGGGAAACTCACTGTAATCCCCTGGAAGTCTTAATGTACCCTAAAAACACTACACAAAATAAAGGGTAAAACACTACATATACACATACCCCTACACAGTCCCCCCCCCCAATAAAAATGAGAGCACTTTCCATCAACTTATGAGGTATTTCCTTACTTGAGAGAAAGGGGGTTAACAATTTTGGGGGGCTTTTTCTCCTTTTACCCCTTGTAAAAATTTGAAAAAAGTGGTCTACAAGAACATGTTAGTGTAAAAAATTAAGATTTTCCTGCTATTCCTATGAAACACCTAAAGGGTTAACCAACTTTCTGAATATCATTTTGAATACGTTGAGGGGTGTAGTTTTCATAACGGGGTCCACTATAGGGGATTTTAAACATAAAGACTCTCAAATTCACTTCAGAACAGAACTGGTCCCTAAAAAATTCAGATTTTAAAATTTTCATGGAAAATTGCTGCTAAGCTCTGAAGCCCTCTGATGTCTTCAAAAAGTAAAATCATGTCAACTTTATGATGCAGAAATAAAGTAGACATATTGGGGGAGATTTATCAAAACCTGTCCAAAAGAAAAGTTGCCTAGTTGCCCATAGCAACCAATCAGATTGCTTCTTTCATTTTTAACAAGGCCTCTGCAAAATGAAAGAAGCGATCTGATTGGTTGCTATGGGCAACTGGGTAACTTTTCCTTTTCACAGGTTTTGATAAATCTCCCCTATTGTATATGTGAATCAATATGGGGAAGATTTATCAAAACCTGTGTAAAGGAAGAATGGTGCAGTTGCCCATGGCAACCAACCAGATTGCTTCTTTCATTTTTCACAAGGCCTCTGCAAAATGAAAGAGGCGATCTGATTGGTTGCTATGGGCAACTGGTCAACTTTTCCTTTGCACAGGTTTTGATAAATCTCCCCCTATATAATTGATATGGCATGTCCATTTTCCTTACAAGCAGAGAGTTTCAAAGTTCGCAAAAAATGCAAAATTTCCCAATTTTTTATGAAATTTTTTAATTTTTCACCAAGAAATTATGCAAGTATCGACAAAAATTTACCACGATCTTAAAGTAGAATCGGTCACAGAAAAGCAAACTTGGAAACAAATTCATAAGTAAAAGCATTCCAGAGTTATCTATATATATAAAACTCAATGTGTGTGTGTGTGTGTGTATGTATGTCCCAGCATCACGTCCAAACGGCTAAAGATATTAACATGAAACTATGGCAAACATAGGATAGGTGATTTAACCCTTACTGATCCCCATTTGCCAGGGGCGGTGTTTCTGGGAGATCAACATAGGAGGTCGGCATAGGAGGTCGGGATATGAGGACGGGATAGGAGGTCAGGATATGAGGACGGGATAGGAGGTCGGGATAGGAGGTCGGGATATGAGGATGCGATATGGGTTTGGGTTATGACAAAAGCTTCCTCCTTTGTTTTTTTTCCTCCCCGACAAGGATTAGAAAGGAAAAACCAGGCAATGCTGGGTATTCAGCTAGTCAATGCATAAAGTAGCAGGGGTCAGGTTTTCAAAAAATGGCCTGGTCCTTAACCTTTTAGGGACTTAGCCTATTTTCACCTTAAGGACTCAGCGTTTTTCCGTTTTTGCATTTTCATTTTTTCCTCATCACCTTCTAAAAATCATAACACTTTCAATTTTGCACATAAAATTCCATATGATGGCTTATTTTTTGCGCCACCAATTTAACTTTGCAGTGACATTAGTCATTTTACCCAAAAATCCATGGCGAAACGGAAAAAAAATTAATTGTGCGACAAAATTGAAGAAAAAATTTCATTTTGTAAATTTTGGGGGCTTCCGTTTCTACGCAGTGCATTTTTTGGTAAAAATAACACCTTATCTTTATTCTGTAAGTCCATATGGTTAAAATGATACACTTTTTATATAGGTTGGATATTGTCGTACTTCGGAAAAAAATCATAATTACATGCAGGAAAATTTATATGTTAAAAATTCTCATCTTCTAACCCCTATAACTTTTTAATTTTTCCGCATACGGGCCGGTATGAGGGCTCATTTTTTGTGCCGTGTTCTGAAGTTTTTATCGGTACCATTCTTATATTGATCAGACTTTTTGATCGCTTTTTATTAATTTTTTCATGATATAAAAAGTGACCAAAAATACGCTATTTAGGACTTTGGAATTTTTTTGCGCGTACGCCATTGACCATGCGATTTAATTAATGATATATTTTTATAGTTCGGACATTTCCACACGCGGCGATACCACATATGTTTATTTTTATTTATTTTATTTTTTTTTTTTTATGAGTAAAGGGGTGTGATTCAAACTTTTATTAGGGAAGGGGTTAAATGACCTTTTGTTAACTTTTTTTTTTTTTCACTTTTTTTTTGCAGTGTTATAGGGACCTATAACACTGCACACACTGATCTCTTATGCTGATCCCTGCAAAGCCATAGCTTTGCACGGATCAGTGAGATAGGGGCTCAATTGCTCAAGCCTGTAGCTCTGGCTTGGAGCAATCAAACCCCGATCGGACGCCGCGGAGAGAGGTAAGGAGACCTCCGCCTGCGTCCCAGCTGATCGGAACATTGCGATTTTATCGCGATGTCCCGATCAGCCCGACTGAGCTGCCGGGAAGCGTTTACTTTCACTTTCAGAAACGGCGGTCAAAGTTGAAGGGTGAATAGCACGCAGCACAACAATCGGTGCCGCGCACTGTTAGCCCAGGGTCCCGGCTATAACTATCAGCCTGGACCGACCCGGTGTGATGCGCGGTCACGGCGTGACCCAGTTTTAAACACCGGGACCGGGCTCAGGGCGTACAGGTACGCCCTGAGTCCTTAAAGGGGTACTCCGCCCCTAGACATTTTATCCCCTATCCAAAGGATAGGAGATAAGATGTCAGATCGCTGCAGTCCCGCTGCTGGGGACCCCTGGGATTGCCGCTGTGGCACCCCACTGTCATTATTGCACAGATCGAGTTAGCTCTGCACGTAAAGATGGGCAGTACAGGGGCCAGAGCATCGTTACATCACGGCTCTGCCCCTCGTGATATCACGTCCGCCCCCCTCAATACGAGTCTATGGGAGGGGGCGTGGCGTTCGTCACGCCCCTGCCATAGACTTATATTAAGGGGGCAGGCCATGATGTCATGAGGGGCGGAGCCATGAAGTCACGCTGCTCCGTCCCCTGTATCGCCCGTCATTACGCACAGAGCGAACTCGCTCTGTGCAGTAATGACAGCGGGGATCCCGGGGGTCCCCAGCAGCGGGACTGCGGCAATCTTACATCTTATCCCCTATGCTTTGGATAGGGGATAAGATGTCTAGGGGTGGAGTACCCCTTTAACCCCTTAAGGACCAGGCCATTTTACACCTTAGGACCGGAGCGTTTTTTGAACATCTGACCACTGTCACTTTAAACATTAATAACTATGGGATGCTTTTACCTATCATTCTGATTCCGAGATTGTTTTTTCGTGACATATTCTACTTTATTTTATTGGTAAAATTTTGTCGAACTTGCATAGTTTCTTAGTGAAAAATTCCCAAATTTGACGAAAAAATTGAAAATTTTGCATTTTTCTAACTTTAAAGCTCTCTGCTTGTAAGGAAAATGGATATTCCGAATAAAAAAAAAATGTATTCACAAATACAATATGTCTACTTTATGTTTACATCATAAAATTGATGTGATTTTACTTTTGGAAGACACCAGAGGGCTTCAAAGTTCAGCAGCAATTTTCAGGGACCAGTTCAGGTTTGAAGTGGATTTGAAGGGTCTTCATATTAGAAATACCCCACAAATGACCCCATTATAAAAACTGCCCCCCCCAAAGTATTCAAAATTACATTCAGTCAGCGTTTTAACCCTTTAGGTGTTTCACAGGAATAGCAGCAAAGTGAAGGAGAAAATTCACAATCTTCATTTTTTACACTTGCATGTTCTTGTAGACCCAATTTTTGAATTTTTACAAGGGGTAGAAGGAGAAAATGTATACTTATTTGTTGCCAAATTTCTCTCGAGTATGCACATACCTCATATGTCCATGTAAAGTGTTTGGCGGGCGCAGTAGAGGGCTCAGAACCGAAGGAGCGACAAGGGGATTTTGGAGAGTACCTTTTCTGAAATGGTTTTTGGGGGGCATGTTGCATTTAGGAAGCCCCTATGGTACCAGAAAAGCAAAAAATCCCCACATGCCATACCATTTTAGAAACTAGACCCCTTGGGGAACGTAACAAGGGGTAAAGTGAACCTTAATACCCCACAGGTGTTTCACGACTTTTGCATATGTAAAAAAAATATATATTTTTTTTCACTAAAATGTGTTTCCCCCCAAATTTCACATTTTTGCAAGGGTTAATAGCAGAAAATACCCCCAAAATTTGTAACCCCATCTCTTCTGAGTATGAAGGTACCCCATAAGTGGACCTGAAGTGCACTACGGGCGAACTACAATGCTCAGAAGAGAAGGAGTCATATTTGGCTTTTGGAGAGCAAATTTTGGTCGGGGGGCATGTCGCATTTAGGAAGCCCCTATGGTGCCACAACAGCAAAAAACCCTCACATGGCATACCATTTTGGAAACTAGACCCCTTGAGGAACGTAACAAGGAATAAAGTGAGCTTTAATACCCCACAGGGGTTTCCCGACTTTTGCATATGTAAAAAAAAAAAATAATTCACTAAAATGTGCATTTCCCCCCAAATTTCACATTTTTGCAAGGGTTAATAGCAGAAAATACCCCCCAAAATTTGTAACCCCATCTCTTCTGAGTATGAAGGTACCCCATAAGTGGACCTGAAGTACACTACGGGCAAACTACAATGCTCAGAAGAGAAGGAGTAATATTTAGCTTTTGGAGAGCAAATTTTGCTCGGGGGCATGCTGCATTTAGGAAGCCCCTATGATGCCAGGACAGCAAAATAACCCCAACATGGCTTACCATTTTGGAAACTAGACCCCTTGAGGAACGTAACGAGGGGTACAGTGAGCATTTACCCCCCACTGGTGTCTGTCAGATCTTTGGAACAGTGGGCTGTACAAAATGTTTAATTTGCACAGCCCACTGTTCCAAAGATCTGTCAGACACCAGTGGGGTGTAAATTCTCACTGCACCCCTCATTACATTCCGGGAGGGGTGTAGTTTCCAAAATGGGGTCACATGTGTTTTTTTTTTTTGCGTTTGTCAAAACCGCTGTAACAATCAGCCACCCCTGTGCAAATCACCTCAAATGTACATGGTGCACTCTCCCTTCTGGGCCTTGTTGTGCGCCCCCAGAGCACTTTGCGCCCACTTATGGGGTATCTCCGTAGTCGGGAGAAGTTGCATTACAAATTTTGGGGGGCTTTTTTCCCTTTTACCTCTTGTCAAAATGAACAGTATAGGGCAACACCAGCATGTTAGTGTAAAAAAATTTTTTTTTACACTAACATGCTGTTGTAGACCCCAACTTGACCTTTTCATAAGTGGTTAAAGGAGAAAAAGCCCCCCAAAATTTGTTAGGCAATTTCTCCCGAGTACGGCGATACCCCATATGTGACCCTAAACTGTTGCGTTGAAATACGACAGGGCTCCAAAGTGAGAGCGCCATGCGCATTTGAGGCCTGAATTAGGGATTTGCATAGGGGTGGACATAGGGGTATTCTACGCCAGTGATTCCCAAACAGGGTGCCTCCAGCTGTTGCAAAACTCCCAGCATGCTTGGACAGTCAACGGCTGTCCGGCAATACTGGGAGTTGTTGTTTTGCAACAGCTGGAGGCTCCATTTTGGAAACAGTGGCGTACCAGACGTTTTTCATTTTTATTGGGAGGGGAGGGGGACTGTGTTGGGGTATGTGTATATGTAGTGCTTTTTTTACTTTTTATTTTATTTTGTGGTAGTGTAGTGTTTTTAGGGTACAGTCACACGGGCGGGGGATTACAGCGAGTTTCCCGCTGCGAGTTTGAGCTGCCGCGCAAAATTTGCTGCATCGCAAACTTGCAGCCTGATACTCACTGTAAGCCCCCTGCCCATGTGAATGTACCCTGTACATTCACAGGGGGGGGACCTCCAGCTGTTGCAAAACTACAACTCTCAGCATGCACAGTTTATCAGTGCATGCTGGTAGTTATAGTTTTGCAACAGCTGGAGGCACACGGGTAGGGAAACACTGAGTTAGGAAGCAGACAATGTTTCCCAACCAGTGTGCCTCCAGTTGTTGCAAAACCACAACTCTCAGCATTATCAGGCATGCTGGGAGTAGTAGTTCGGCAACATCTTTAGAGCCAGATGTTGCCGAACTACAACTCCCAGCATGCTTGGAGTTGTAGTTTTTCAACATCTGGAGGACTACAGTTTGCAGACCACTAATACAGTGGTTCCCAATCTGTGCCCTTCCAGATGTTGCAAAACTACAACTCCCAGTATGCCAAAACTGTCAAGGCATGCTGGGAGTTGTAGTTCTGCTACATCTGAAGGGCCAGATGTTACAGAACTACAACTCCCAGCATGCCTGGACAGTAAGGGCATGCTGAGGATGTGTAGTTTTGCAACATCTGGAAGGGCACAGTGGTCTCCAAACTGTGGACCTCCAGATGTTGCAAAACTGCAACTCCCAGCATGCTCAGATGCCAAGGGCTGTCTGGGCATGCTGGGAGTTGTAGTTTACAGGGTCCCATTACAGCAATGCATATCGCTTTACGGCGACGTGCATTGCTGTAAAGGGCCCGACCGCGGCTGAAGATCAACTCACCTGTCGCCGCTGTCGCCGTCTCCGTCACCGGGATCCGGGTCTTCAGGGACGAGGTAAGTACCGGGGCCGGGCCCCAGCACTCCCCCATCCCCCGCCGCGTCCTTCGGTCTTCCTCCCGTCTTCTCCGGACTTCAAGGGGCCGGGCAGGACAGGAGGAAGTAACCGCCCCCCCCCCCTGCGATTGGTCGGTTAGTTAACCGATGGATCGCAGGGGATCGGAGGAGGTGGCAGGCTTGCCACCTCGCTCCTAGTCTTCAGCATGGTCCTGGCTGTCTGTGACAGCCGGGATCATGCAAAATTACCGGGCCCCAGAGACCCGATCAGCCCGGTATCGCCGCAGATCGCAAGGGCGATTTCCTACATGGCCCCCCTCGGCGTTTGCCCTGGATGCCTGCTGAAGGATTTCAGCAGGCATCCACTTCTGATCTCTGCCCGGCGCGTGGCAGAGACCGGAAATACAACAGGACGTTCTCTAACGTCCTTGGGCATTAAAGCCCAGGTAGCGTGGACGTTAGAGAACGTCCTATGTCCTTAAGTGGTTAAGGATCAGGGATGCAGGGCGTATGCATACGCTCTGCGTCCCCAAAAGGTTAAGGTCAAAATGGGCTTGGTCCCCAAGGGGTTATTCAGGGCCAGACTTGCCTACCGGGATACCTGGAAAATCCCCGGTGGGCCGGTCACCTTGACTGCCGAACGTCCGGCCGCACCAAGTGAAAGAAGACTTCTTGGCCTGGCTTTGACAGTGGTTGTCGCATGGCCGGCTGCAAGGTTGGCCGTGCCAAAGCAATGAGGCTTCCTGGTAGATTTGTGCACTAGAAAAATTTTCGTTTCATTTCGTTTCGTTTTTTCGATTTTGAAAAAAATTTCAGTTCGGTAATATTTTCGGTTTAGATTTTTCGGATACATTCGGTATTCGGGTACATCCGGTAAATCTTCTTATTCTTTTTTGGACTTTAGCGGTCCTAAAAAAATATGAAGATACCTTTTTTTATTAACATTTCGTAGGGTACCATGAAAAAATTATAATAAAAAAGATACAGTAGTGATGGAAAAAATTGTATCTAACGAAATGTATCTTTTTTATTATGAAATGTTTATTAATTTTTAAACAGGGATCAATTTATGTGAGCAGGTAAAGCACTAAAAATGTAGCCGACAATAATAAAAATGTATTGTGTGCGTGTTTTTCACTTTTTTATTTTTTTTATTTTTTAGGTAGTACTACTACACAGATCGCCGGGGTCCCTTGCGATCCTCTTGTATGATGTATATATGCGGTGAACGCTCTCCTATGGTCCCCTGCACTCACGTATATATACACATATTTATATTTCCCGCAGAGCTGTGATTGGCCAGATGGTTCCAGCCAATCACAGCTCTCTGTGAGAAATAGGAATATCTGTATATATACGGCCGTGCAGGAGACTATAGGAGAGCGGCCGCATCCATACATTATACAGGAGCATCACAGCGGGTGTCAGGAGTGATACCCGCAGTCATCTTTCCTTTACTACAAGTACTACTACTCCCAACATGGAGTACACTCTGCTCCATGCTGGGAGCTGTAGTACTTGCATTAATAGACAGATCGCAGCGGGTGTCAGAAGTTACAATCGCTGCAATATGTCTATTAATGCAGGTACTACAGCTCCCAGCATGGAGCAGAGTGTGCTCCATGTTGGGAGTACTAGTACCTGCAGTAAGGGACAGATCCCAGCGGATGTCACTCCTCCTGACACCCGCTGCGATCGTCCTTATGTGAATGTCGGGATCAGCTGTTCTCAGGGCTACAGAGCCGGGAGAACAGCTGACGCTGACCTGTAGGTATACATCGTATATCTTCTGCCCAGCAAGAACTTACAGTGAGCCTGCAGTGTGTATACAGTATACACATTGCTGGCTCACTTAACCCCTTGCTGAGCTGTGCGCTATGCGCAAGCCCAGCAAGGGAAGAGTTAACTTACACTGCTGGACAGTGTAGGTTAACCCTTTGGGTGGTATACACTATATACAGCTATCTATAGATAGCTGTATATAGTGTATACAGAAGACTTACTTCCCTCGAGTACCGGGCAGGTCCGTGTAGCTCCGCCCCCTAGTGATGACGTCATTAGGGGAGGAGCTACAGAAGGGAACAAGGCTAGTTAAGCTGAAGCTCTGTTCACATTGTCCGTTTTGTATAATGTGAACAGACCCTTCTGGCAGTGTCTACCCAGACAGGGAGACTCCAGCTGTTGCTAAACTACAACTTCCAGCATGCCCAGACAGCAAAATCTGTCTGGGCATGCTGGGAGTTGTAGTTTTGCACCAATTGGTGGCTCCCTGTTTCGGTAGACATTGCATCATGGGTGCTCTCCCCAGCGGACAGCGCCAAAAATGTCATAACCAATTTTTTGTGTTTTTTTTCTTCTCGTTTCAGATCCGTGTATGCAGAGGATTACTGTGATGGATTACGGTGGATTACGTACATTCGATGGATTACGATGGATTTTTTTTTCTTTTAATAAAATGGTTAACAAGGGCTGTGGGGGAGTGTTTTTTTAAATAAAATCAAATAATAAATAATAAAATCAAATAATAAATAATAAAATAATTTCCAATGTGTTGTGTTTTTTTTTTAATTGAATTTTCAGGCTTAGTAGTGGAAGCTGGTTTTATTGACTGAATCCATTACTAAGCCAGGGCTTAGTGCTAGCCCCCAAAACAGCTAGCGCTAACCCCCAATTATTACCCCGGTACCCACCGCCTATACGTTTTTTTATTTAAATAAATAAATAAAAAGACGCATAGGGTTCCCCGTATTTTTATTCTCAGCACAATACCAACCAAACAGCAACAGCCTGACGTTACCAGGGTGGGCGAGGACCATTGTTACTGGCCCTCCCAACCCTAAATAACGCCAGCCTGTTACCGCCTAGGCCCAGGAGCGCCATTTTTGACGCTCCGGGCCTGTTGGTAACGGCTCTTCCCGGCATCCCTGTGGCGGTGGGTACCGGGGTAATAATTGGGGGTTAGCGCTAGCTGTTTTTGGGGCTAACACTAAGCCCTGGCTTAGTAATGGATTCAGTCAATAAGACCAGCTTCCACTACTACGCCTGAAAATTCAATAAAAAAACACAACACATTGGAAAAATAATTTTATTTAAAAAAACACTCCCCCCACAGCCCTTGTTAACCATTTTATTAAAAGAAAAAAAAAAAACGCCGTAATCCATCAAATCCACAGTAATCCTCGGCATACACGGATCTGGAACGAGAAGAAAAAAAACACAAAAAAATGGTTATGACATTTTTGGGGCTGTCCGCTGGGGAGAGCACCCATGATGTAATGTCTACCAAAACAGGGAGCCACCAATTGGTGCAAAACTACAACTCCAGCATGCCCAGACAGCCTTTGGCTGTCTGGGCATGCTGAGAGTTGTAGTTTAGCAACAGCTGGAGTCTCCCTGTCTGGGTAGACACTGCCAGAAGGGTCTGCTCACATTATACAAAACGGACAATGTGAACAGAGCTTCAGATTAACTAGCCTTGTTCCCTTCTGTAGCTCCGCCCCCTAATGACGTCATCACTAGGGGGCGTAGCTACACTGACCTGCCCGGTACTACCTCGTCTTCTGTATACACTATATACAGCTATCTATAGATAGCTGTATATAGTGTATACCGCCCAAAGGGTTAACCTACACTGTCCAGCAGTGTAAGTTAACTCTTTCCTTGCTGGGCTTGCGCGAGGGGTTAAGTGAGGGGTTAAGTGAGCCAGCAATGTGTATACTGTATACACATTGCAGGCTCACTGTAAGTTCTTGCTGGGCAGTAGATATACGATGTATACAGTGGCGTTGCTAGGGTTGGTGTCACCCGGTGCGGTAGAAAATGGTGTCACCCCATACCTCCCCCCAGTAAGTTTTTAGCCTGTTGTGACAGACACCCCTGTTGTAGCGCATTGTGAGAAATTCCAGTATAATAGTCAGATATACCAGTTGCCACAGAATAGAAAAGTGTTAAAGAAGTTTTCACCATTTAAATATACAGCTCCCAGAATTACTTAAAGGGGTACTCCACTTGAAAACATTTACTTTTATATCAACTGGTGCTAGAAAGTTAAACAGATTTTTAAATTACTTCTATTTAATATATTAATCCTTACAGTACTTATAAGCTGATGTATGCTCCACAGGAAGTTGTGTAGTTTTTTCCAGTCTGACCACAGTACCATTTGCTGACACCTCTGTCCATGTCAGGAACTGTCCAGAGCAGGATAGGTTTGCTATGGGGATTTGCTCTTACTATGGACAGTTCTTGACATGGACAGAGGTGTCAGCACAGAGCACTGTGGTCAGACAGAAAATAAAATAAAAAAGAAAATAACTTCCTGTGAATCGCTTATACAGCAGCTAATAAATACTGGAAGGATTAAGATTTTTAAATAGAAGTAATTTACAAATCTGTTTGTAGCACCAGTTGATTAAAAATTTTTTTTTCCAGTAGAGTACCCCTTTGAGCAGTGGTGAGGTTATGCTGGGAGTTGTAGTTTCACTTACCATAACTGTAGAACTTACAAGCGACTACAGCTCTGATAGGACATAGTGAGGAGAATGTACAATGATATCAGTGACTACAGGTGACGTCTTCTATATAGTCTTCCCTTATCTAATTCAGATGGTACATACCGCCAGGACTTGTTCCAGCTAAAACTTCTCTATGTAGAATGTGATGCCCAGACGTCTCCTCACTATGTCAACGCATTCTCATCCTCTATATGAAAACAAGTATTATTATAAACCTGCCAGACACTGTATCCTCTAAATATAATACTACTATACACTACACTCTTTGATTATAAACCTTCCATACACCATACCCACTGAATATAATACTACCGCACACTGTACATTCTGAATATAATACCAACACATACTGTACACTCTGAATATAAATCTGCCACATACTGTACCCCTGAATATAATACCGCCACACACTGTACCCACTGAATATAATACTACCACCCACTGCGCCCTCTGAATATAATACTACCACACACTGTGCTCTCTGAACATAAATCTGCCACATACTGTACCCTCTGAACATAAATCTGCCACATACTGTACCCTCTGAATATAAATCTGCCACATACTGTACCCTCTGAATATAAATCTGCCACATACTGTACCCTCTGAACATAAATCTGCCACATACTGTATCCTCTGAACATAAATCTGCCACATACTGTACCCTCTGAATATAAATCTGCCACATACTGTACTCCTGAATATAATACCGCCACACACTGTACCCACTGAATATAATACTGCCACACACTGTACCCACTGAATATAATACTACCACATACTGTACCCTCTGAATATAATACTACCACATACTGTACCCTCTGAATATAATACTACCACCCACTGCGTCCTCTGAATATAATACTTAGAGATGAGCGAACTACAGTAAATTCAACTTGTCACAAACTTCTCTGCTCGGCAGTTGATTACTTTTCCTGCATAAATTAGTTCAGCTTTCAGGTGCTACCGTGGGCTGGAAAAGGTGGATACAGTCCTAGGAGACTCTAGGACTGTATCCACCTTTTCCAGCCCACCGGAGCACCTGAAGACTGAACCAATTTACGCAGGATAATTCATCAACTGCCAAGCCTAGAAGTTTGTGACAAATCGAATTTACTGTAAGTTCGCTCATCTCTAATAATACTACCACAAACTGCGCCCTCTGAATATAATACTACCACAAACTGTGCCCTCTGAATATAATACTACCACCCACTGCGCCCTCTGAATATAATACTACCACAAACTGCGCGCTCTGAATATAACATTGCCATACAGTGCACCCTCTGAATATAATACCACAACCGCAGGAACACCCCTCAACATCCGTTAGCTGATGCTATTACCACGGGAGGGGGGTATTGGTGGTGTTGCTAGTGGATGATGGGGTTGCTACTACTGGGGGGGGTGTTGCTGGAGGATGATGAGGGTGCTACTGCCAGGGGGGGAGCATTAGGTAGGCAGCAGTTCCCCCACATTAGGTAGCATCTTTTCCCCACATTAGGCAGCATAGATTCCCCACATTTGGTACCAGTTCCTCCACATTAGGTAGGTACCAGTTACCCCACATTAGGTAGCAATTTCCCCACATTAGGAAGCACAGATTCCCCACATTAGGTAGCAATTTCCCCACATTAGGTAGCACAGATTCCCCACATTAGGTAGCAGTTTCCCCACATTAGGTAGCATAGATTCCCCACATAAGGTAGCATAGACTCCCCACATAAGGTAGCATAGACTCCCCACATTTGGTAGCACAGATTCCCCACATTAGGTAGCATAGACTCCCCACATTTGGTAGTAGTTTCCCCACATTAGGTCGCAGGTGCCCTTGCAGGTTCCCCACAATGGGTCAAAGTCCCCCCCCCCCCCCCCACACACACACACAAAAAAAATCACATACAACACAGAGAGACACACACACGCACAAACACACACACAGTCAGAGAGACACACTCACAGAGAGACACACACAGTCACACACACAGAGTCACACAAACACAGAGTCTCACAAACACACACACTCAGAGAGTCACACAAACACAGAGTCACACAGTCTCACACACACACACACAGAGTCACACACACAAACATAGATAGAGACAGACAGAGAGACAGACACACACACTCACCCATCCAGCGCAGCGCTCCTTCTCACCGGGCGCCCTGCGATTGAAGTAACTGGCGTCCTCCTGCGCGGCCATGCGGTGTGACGTCAGGCCGGCGCAGATGTGGGAGCGGAGGCCGGGCACAGTGCTGGTGAAGGTGAAGGGGGGTGTGATGACGGACGGGCGCACCGCACACACAGCGCAGGTGAGGGGGGGGGGTGCTGACGGATGGGAGGCCGGTCGGGCACAGATGGGGGGTTCCGGTGTAGCTGGGGAGGGGGGGTGCGTGCTGCGGAGCGTCTTGGTGTCACCCCATTAGGTTGGTGTCATCCGGTGCGGGCCGCACCCCCCGCACCCGGGTCGCAACGCCACTGGATGTATACCTACGGCTCAGCGTCAGCTGTTCTCCTGGCTCTGTAGCCCTGAGAACAGCTGATCCCGACATGATCGCAGCGGGTGTCAGGAGGAGTGACATCCTCTGGGATCTGTCCCTTACTGCAGGTACTAATACTCCCAACATGGAGCACACTCTGCACACTCTGCTCCATGCTGGGAGTATTAGTACCTGCATTAATAGACATATCACAGCGATTGTAACTTCTGACACCCGCTGCGATCTGTCTATTAATGCAGGTACTACAGCTCCCAGCATGGAGCAGAGTGTACTCCATGTTGGGAGTAGTAGTACTTGTAGTAAAGGAAAGATCACTGCGGGTATCACTCCTGACACCCGCTGTGATGCTCCTGTAAAATGTAAGGATGCTGCGGCCGCTCTCCTATGGTCCCCTGCACAGCCATATATATGTATATATACACATATTCCTATTTCTCACAGAGCTCTGTGATTGGCTGGAACCATCTGGCCAATCACAGCTCTCTACAGGAAATATGAATATGTATATATATGTATATATACGTGAGTGCAGGGGACCATAGAAGAGCTGCCGCCGCATCTATACATTACACAAGAGGATCGCAAGGGACCCCGGCGATCTGTCAATTAGTACAGGTAACTACTACTCCCATCATGGAAGAGTGTGTTCCATGCTGGGAGTAGTAGTACTACCTAAAAAAAAATTTAAAAAAGTGAAAAACACGCACACACTACATTTTTATTATTGTCGGCTACATTTTTAGTGCTTTACCCGCTCACATAAATTGATCCCTGTTTAAAAATTAATAAACATTTCATAATAAAAAAGATACATTTCGTTAGATAAAATTTTTTCCATCACTACTGTATCTTTTTTATTATTATTTTTTTTATGGCACCCTACGAGATTTTTATAAAAAAGGTATCTCCATAATTTTTTAGAATCGCTTAAGTCCAAAAAAAGAATAAAAAGATTTACCGAATGTACCCGAATACCAAATGTATCCGAAAAATCAAACCGTATCTGTATCCTTTTTATTATTTTTGTTATTAGAATGAATTCTTTACATTCGTTTACGGATAACGAATGCATTTGTTATGTAGCGCATGCATTCGGTAGATAACGAATGCATTTGTTATTGTGCTATTTGTATTATCGTGGCTATTCGGGAATGTTCAAAATATGTTTTTGTGCATTCGGATCGGTCCGAATCCCCGAAAACGGTAAAATTCGGTAAATTAGACATTCGTGCCGAACCGAATTGCACATGTCTACTTCCTGGGCTGACTGCAGCAGGCTGGCCAGCTGACAGCAGAGGTGGCTCTAGCATAAGGCCATATAGGCCACCGCCTCAGTCCTCGCGTTAGTGGGGGCCTCGCTCAGGGCCCCGACTAGCACAAGTTGCTCCCCACTCTCCGGCTGACCGTCAGGATTGAAGTTTAATACAGCAGTTCCGGTTCCATCCTGCCTGCAGGCGGCGAGCCCCAGCGCTGCACCCAACCAGCCCCTGATGATCCTCTGTCACTTTAAAAGAAAGGGCTGCTGGGGCTGGTCGCCTGTCATAGAAACTGCTTCTGATTAGTTCCCTGACCTCCTGCTCCCGCCCCCCGCCGGCTGCTCACTGCAGACAGACAACAGACGGACATTGCCTCACCGCCTCACACCCTCTGTGGCTCTGCCTCCCCACCTGTAAGAGGAGCTCCAGGATACCCCTGTAACGGAGCCACCATGATTGTAAAAAGCAGCAGGTCAGTAGGAGGTCAGCCCGTCCTGAAGTCCCAGTGACTGTGGCCGGGCCTGGCAGCATGCATGATGAAATGTCAGCATGTGCTGTGCCCTACGAACTGTCTGGCCTATACGATATACAAAGTAGTATATGCAGTATGGGGCAGCCGGAGGGCACAGCACAGACATTGGTATAGAGTGCTATACTGTTAAGCTGTGTGAGGTACCTGCTCTATATATATATAATATAGCAGCCAGGGCAGTGGGTACAGCACAGCTAATGTATATAGCCCCACAGTATTATGTCACTGTATACCAATGTCTGTGCTGTGTCCTCTGAACTGGCTAGCCCATACTAATCAATGTCGGCATACTGGGAGTTATAGTTTTATCCACAGCTGGAGGCACCCTGGTTAAGAATCAATGAGAGTGTGCCTACAAACCTCATTGTTTCTCAACCAGGGTGCCTCCATCTGTTGCAAAACTACATCTCCCAGCATGCCTTTGGCAATGTGGACATGGTGACAGTTGTAGTTTTGCCATAGTTAGAGGCACCCTGAT
Source organism: Hyla sarda (assembly GCF_029499605.1). Classification (NCBI taxonomy): domain Eukaryota; kingdom Metazoa; phylum Chordata; class Amphibia; order Anura; family Hylidae; genus Hyla; species Hyla sarda. Next base: position 77,869,472 of record NC_079195.1, on the reverse strand, counting down.
TAAAGGATAAGTTTCATGCTCAAAAACATTTCCCCTATCCGAAGTTTTAAATCGCGGGGGGTCCAACCACTGGTGCCCCCTGCGATCACCTGTTTGGAGCCCCCATGCACTAGCACAAGAGCGCGGCTCTCCCATAGAACTATATGGAGGGGGCATGGCGGCCTCCGCTTCGGGCGAAGGTCGTGACGCGCTCCTGTGCTAGTGCACGGGGGCTCCAAACAGGAGATTGCAGGGGGCCCCAGCGGTCGCCCCCCCCCCCCCCCCCCCTCGCGATCTAAAGCTTATCCCTTATCCTTGGGACTTTTCCTTTAAGAGACAATGAGATAGGGGGAGATTTATCAAAGCCAGTGTAGCGGAAGAGTGGTGCAGTTGCCCATAGCAACCAATCAGATTGCTTCTTTCATTTTTCAAAGACCTTGTTAAACATGAAAGAAGCAATCTGATTGGTTGCTATGGGCAACTGCACCACTCTTCCTCTACACTGGTTTTGATGAATCTCCCCCATAGTGCCTATTTACCTCCATCTTATTGTTTCTCAACCAGGGTGCCTCCAGCTGTTGCAAAACTACAAATCTATGTATCTATCTTATAGCTATCTCATATGTATCTATCCATCTCTCTCATATCTATCTATCTCATATCTATCCATCTCATATCTATCTATCTATCTCATATCTATCTATCTCATATCTATCTATCTATCTATCTATCTAAACTTCACTGAAGAGCAGCACAACCAAAACTGAGGCTATACGTAAAAGGTGCAAGCTGTGTCGGAGCCTTGGCAAGGGGATCCCAGCATAGATATATCCAAATAGGCAGCAGCACACACAAGGTAGGTGAAAAAACGTGGCAAAATTTATTGCATCATACCAGTGTAGAGAACAACGTTTCTGCGGCCTCTCGTCGCCATTTTCAAGCCCAAATAAGTTACCCTACATGTGGGTTATATACACACACAAAATTAGATAATTACATACATCAGTGAATAAAGTATACAAAATCATTATCAGTGTTCAGAGACTCTTGTCATTACATTGGCGATTCAGTGACGTCAGATATATTCATACAGTGTTCCTCCCAGTGTTTATAGTGCAAAAGTGGGCGGATGCTTGAAAAGTACCGTATTTATCGGGGTATACCACGCACCGGCCTATAACACGCACCCTCATTTTACCAAGGATATTTGGGTAAAAAAAGTTTTTTACCCAAATATCCATGGTAAAATGAGGGTGCGCGTGTATACCCCGATATACCCCCAGGAAAGGCAGGGGGAGAGAGGCCGTCGCTGCCCGCTTCTCTCCCCCTGCCTTTCCTGGGGTCTAGGGCCCTGCTGCCGCCGCTTCTCTCCCGCTGGCTATCTGCGCCGCTGCCCATTCTCTCCCCCTGACTATCGGTGCCGGCGCCGATAGCCAGGGGGAGAGAAGCGGTGCCGGCAATGTGGCAGTGGCACCGACAGCCAGGGGGAGAGAAGCGGCAGCGTCACCCATTGCCGGCGCCGCTGCCCCGTTGCCTCCCCCCATCCCCGGTTGCATAATTACCTGTTGCTGGGGTCGGGTCCGCGCTGCTTCAGGCCTCCGGTGTGCGTCCCCTGCGTCGTTGCTATGCACTGCGCGGCGCACTGACGTCATGCGCCGCGCAGTGCATAGCAACGACGCAGGGGACGCATACCGGAGGCCTGAAGCAGCGCGGACCCGACCCCGGCAACAGGTAATTATGCAACCGGGGATGGGGGGAGGCAACGGGGCAGTGGCGCCGGCAATGGGTGCCGCTGCCCCTTCTCTCCCCCTGGCTGTCGGCGCCGCTGCCCCATTGCCGGCGCCGCTTCTCTCCCCCCGGCACCGATAGTCAAGGGGAGAGAACGGGCAGTGGTGCCGATAGCCAGGGAGAGAGAAGGGCCGGCAACAGGGCTCTAGACCCCAGGGCAGGCAGGGGCAGAGAAGCCAGCAGCGCTGGCTGTCTCTGCACCTGCAAAGCCGCTGCAGTTCATTGATTTAAAGTGCCTGCTTTAAATCATTGAACTGCAGCGCCTTATCGGCGTATAACACGCACATAGACTTTAGGCTAAAAATTTTAGGGGAATCAGCAGATAGAGCTGGCATGGCTCATACCCAGAGACCATAATTGAGCTATGGGTGTATGCTTGCTACTGTCACCCGCGGATACGGATGCCATTGCATGCATAAAGTATAGGACAGACTGGCTCCGGCTGTTAGGCTGTTGCCGCTGTCCGAACCTCACCGTGCGCCCTAGGTCAAATACGATATTCTGCAACCCCCAGGACAATTCAGATACCCAATGTCTCTCAGTATTTGTATCATTACACACACTATGCAGTTAGTATATGCTATAAAAAGGCTAGGTGAACTTAGATGGTCGTAATGTAAAACATTTATTTTATGTTGTAAATGGCTCATAACATTAGCATCAACTGAAAATAATATATTGTGTAGTCCGTAGCAACATGTCCACACTTCTGTTGGCATTCACATAAATAGAAAATTCCAAAATCTGAAATATAGAAAGAAAAAGAAAACAAAATTAGTAGGGTCAAAATACAAAATATACAGTAATACAAAATACAAAATATACAGTAATATACAAATTTTGTTTTCTTTTTCTTTCTATATTTCAGATTTTGGAATTTTCTATTTATGTGAATACCAACAGAAGTGTGGACATGTTGCTACGGACTACACAATATATTATTTTCAGTTATTATTTACAACATAAAATAAATGTTTTACATTACGACCATCTAAGTTCACCTAGCCTTTTTATAGCATATAGTAATTGCATAGTGTGTGTAACGATACAAATACTGAGAGACATTGGCTATCTGAATTGTCCTGGGGGTTGCAGAATATCGTATTTGACCTAGGGTGCAGGGTGAGGTTCAGACAGCGGCAACAGCCTAACAGCCGGAGCCAGTCTGTCCTATACTTTATGCGTGCAATGGCATCCGTATCCGCGGGTGACAATAGCAAGCATACACCCATAGCTCAATTATGGTCTCTGGGTATGAGCCATGCCAGCTCTATCTGCTGATTCCCCAAGCAAACGAGACACGGGATTACCTAATACATAATGATACATACACACACTATGGGATGATGTACCTTAGTTAAGATGGCCGTTATTGCCCATAATACTGATGCGCATGTGCCATGTGCAGATTGGGATATGGAACATTTGCCCTCTACAAACATGGCGCATTATGCGCACATATACTATACATGCATGCACGGATCACACTGCACTCTGATTGGCCATCTGATTACGAGGCCGAGAATCTCCCATTGGAGCTGTGCCTCACGCAAGCGCAGTCCAAAACATACCCCGCTGGTGTAGCGTGATAAACATGTCCACATTCTTCTGTTGGTAAGTAATGATACGTTATGATTAATGTACTTTTCAAGCATCCGCCCACTTTTGCACTATAAACACTGGGAGGAACACTGTATGAATATATCTGACGTCACTGAATCACCAATGTAATGACAAGAGTCTCTGTACACTGATAATTATTTTGTATACTTTATTCACTGATGTATGTAATTATCTAATTTTGTGTGTGTATATAACCCACATGGAGGGTCACTTATTTGGGCTTGAAAATGGCGACGAGAGGCCGCAGAAACGTTGTTATCTACACTGGTATGATGCAATAAATTTTGCCACGTTTTTTCACCTACCTTGTGTGTGCTGCTGCCTATTTGGATATATCTATCTATCTCGTATCGATCTATCTCATATCTATCTATCTACCATCTCTCTCTCTCTCTCTCTCATATCTATCTATCTGTCTATGTATCTATCTCATATCTATCTCATATGTATCTATCCATGTCTCTCATATCGATCTCTATCTCATATCTATCCATCTATCTCATATCTATCTATTTCTCTCATATATATCTATCTCATATCTATCTATCTCATATCTATGTATCTACCATCTCTCTCTCATATCTATCTATATATCTACCATATCTCTCTCATATCTATCTATATATCTATCATATCTATCTCATATCTATCTATCTATCTCATATCTATCTATCTATCTATCTATCTATCTCATATCTATCTATCTAGTCCAAATAAGAGCAGCACCTCCAGACAATACTTCAGACTTGTAGATGGTGCAAGCACTTATAGCCTCGGTGCTCACGTTCTCAAATAAAGTAAATATATGCAGCACACCAACGCTTCAGTGATCTCTCATCATTACCATTTTCAAGACTTGAAAATGGTGATGAGAGATCACCGAACATTGTCTACTGCATCATAGAAGAAAACACTGCTAGTTTGATTCACGGATATTGGTGTGCTGCATATAATTTACTTTTTCTATCTATCTATCTATCTATCTATCTATCTATCTATCTATCTATCTCATATATCTCATATCTATCTCCTAGCTATCTATCTCACATCTATCTCTCTCATATCTATCTATCTCTCTATCTATCTATTTATCTATCTAGCAATAGGCGAATACAGCAGCACACTGCTAGCACAAAGATATAGATAAAACATGAGTATATAGATGAAACATGAGTATATAGATTAAACATTAAAAACTATACAGCTGTAGTGCAATGAATGAAAATATGAAATTATGAAACAGTGAGGTACTTAGCTTGCAAATTTGGCGGCCAAATAGCTTGGACCGTCCCACCACGGTAAGGTGACCTCATTTTGGGACTGACCCTATACTATGAATATGCCTCTGGGTGAACAGTTCAGCAGGCATTGCAGGATCTGAAACAGCCAAGGCTCCTTATATACACCTAATAGAGGTGGGTGGGGTCCAAGAGCCAACATGGAGGTAGCCACTCCTCCATATGTGTAATACAACCAAAGAATAAGTTGGCCAGCACTATTATTCTTTGGTTGTATCTACCTATCTATCTATCTCATATCTATCTATCTATCTATCTATCTCATATCTATCTATCTATCTCATATGTATCTCTCTCATATGTATCTCTCTCATATGTATCTATCTCTCTCATATCAATCTATCTCTCTCATATCTATCTATCTATCTCATATCTATCTATCTATCTCATATCTATCTATTTCATATCTATCTATCTATCTTGCTTCCAGCCCCTAACCCTGGGTCTTCCACCTAACATCCCTCCCCCCCCCCCACTCCCCTCCTGTGCCTATATTCACTTAGATGCCAAGATGGGCTGCAGGTCCTTTAATATCAGCACAGGGGCAGCAACTACAGCGTTGCCTACTATATACTGGGGACAGTATCTACTGGGGGCATTACCTGGGGGAACTTCCTACTGATGGTACTACCAACTAGGTGCATTACCTACCTGAGGAACACTATCAACTGGGGACGTTACCTAATGGGGGCATTACATACCTGATGAAACTACCTACTGGGGGCATTACCTTCTACATACCTACTGGGGGCATTACCTACTATATGCTTACTGGGGGCAATAAATACGACCTACCTGGAGGCATTACCTACTACCTACTTGGGGCATCAACTACTACTTACTGGGGATATTACCTACCTGGAGGCATCACTTACTAGGGACATTATCGACCTACTGGGGTGTTCAATCTTATAGGGGGATTCCCTACCTACCCACTGTGGGCTTTACCTGTGTGATGGGGGAAACAATGTAAAGGGACCTGTCTACCTCCTTGAGTGACCAACTGCCTAAAGGGGGGGGCTACCTACTCTTCCCCCCCAACCCACTTTTCTACCCACTATACTGAGCGCTATAAGTGCTGGAAAAGTGCAGAGTCTTTAATGTTTGTTTGACAGGTTCTGTGGAGTTGAGGCTGGAAGAAATAGTCATGACGGTCTGGGACGGAAATTGAAAAAAAGGAAATTGACTGACACCAATCAGAGAAGACGTCACCTGATGTAACTGTATGTAATCTCTTATATGGTCTGTAGAGCCTGTGTAGAGCTGAGGCACTAACTTCTGTGTAAAGTGGTTTATTCAGTATTTGTATGGTAATATTATCCTGTTACTATGTGGGGGTATTGTGTAGTCATAGTGTGGTACAATTATTTGAACCTTGTATAGAGCTGTTGTTGGTTATACTGGTCTGTGGTCTATGGTCTATTTATCAACTGCTGGCTTGGTGTATGTTGAGTAACTTATACAAAGTAAGAGATTATTGTTATTATTATTGTCTTCTATTCTTTAAAGTAAACGTTTTTGGATTATTCTTAGTTCTGACCCAGTTGCATGGGATAATGGTCTACTCTAGTGTTTCCCAACCAGGGTGCCTCCAGCTGTTGCACTACTTCCTGTTCAGGGTGTGGTTGTGTGATCGTCAGCTCCAGGAGAACCAGAGAGCAGCAGGATTTTCACCAGCCCTCCCCCTCCCAGGTTTGTGGCAGCCTTCGGGGAATGGCTTCCCTGCATGAACCCCAATGTCCCCACGTCCCGTTCCAGGCCGGCGGGAGGTGGAGGTGACATTGCAATGGCCAACTCCCAGGATGGGGTACGGAGATCCTCCAGGATCCGCAGAAATGCAGAACCAACTCCACCGTCCATATCTGGAAGCCGCAAGGCTGCAAGGAAGGCTACAAGCAAGGCTGCAGGTAAAGGCCTGCATGAAGGTGAGGAGTTGAGGAGAAACATGGGGAGGCAAGGTACCTCTGAACCCCAGCAATGGGGGTATTGGGTCCCAGGGAGTCTTTGGCCACTTTTGGGTCCCGACTCCAAGCAAAAATGGCGGAGTATGAGCGTCTTGGCAAAATGCTTCGTGGGCTAAGAAAGGACTTAAAATTTGCCCGTTACCAGGCTGATTACACCTCGAAAAATCTAAGGTCAGTGTATTCGGCTAAAGTGCGCACCCTGAAAAAAGAGGTTGAGGAGTTAGAAAGGGTGAGGATGGAGATCATGGAAGGGGCTGGTATCTTCAGAGAAAAACTCTGCAATGAAAGTCGGTTCAGAGGCCAGCAGAACCCAGAATGAGAGGAGGAGGTCAGTCACAGCGAAAGCAGTGCAGAGGAGGACGGTGTGGAGGTGGATGGTGGAGGAGAAAGAGAGGACGGTGTGGAGGTGGATGGTGGAGGAGAAAGAGAGGACAGTGCTGAGGAGGACGGTGTGGAGGAAGATGGTGGTGGAGAAAGAGAGGACAATGCTGAGGAAGGTGCTAAAGAGAAGCAAGATGGTGGTGCAGAGGAGAGTGAAATGGAGGAGGACACAACCCAGAGTTCATACATAAATCCTGCTCAGGTAGCCCTGCCTGTAACGTCAGATGACAGCAGTGACGACAGCGGCAGCAGCAATGGGTTAATTGGTGGTGGATTGCTGAAGGCGATTGTGCTCCAAGAGTCACCTACCCTTTTTGAGAACTTCTCATTTGTCAATGACTTGGGCCCAGATACTGAGGTGAAGGGCAAGAGGAAGAGGAGAAATAAAAGGAAAAAAAGGAGATGTCACCAGACTTGTTTATTTTTCTCTCCAGCAGTCTGGGCCATCTGAAAAGGTGGTTCTGGCTGGTGGGCCCCCAGTCTGCCCGACCCCGCTTTTGCTGTAAAGCGGGGCCAGCATGGGGGGTACATGGTGGATAAGGTTTCTAAGATGGCTGCAGACGCCAAGGAGCCCGCCTGTCCTGCCGGTAGGGAAGGGCAGGACAGGTTTAAGGTGGGCGAATCCGATGCTGCAGGACCACCCCAGGTGGGCGGGGGGCGTGTCCTAGTGCCGGAGCTTGGTGATGTTGCTGTCTGCTTGGGGGGCGGTCCCCCGAGTGATCTGGGCGTAGCAGGGCACTCCTCTGTGAGGGGGGGGGGGGAGTGTCCATGCGTCTGGATTGGTAGAAAAGCCCGGGCGGTCGGGTGAGGTGGCTCCTGAAGGTTGCACTGACGCTGTGGGGAATCCCTGCACGTCGGCTGCTGTAGGAGGGGTGGGGGTGCATCCGGAGGGATAGCTCCCACCCAGTGGGAAGCAGTTCTCACTGAGAACATCATCGGCGTTGAAGGAAGTGACATCACTGGAACTGGAAGTAACATCGCCAGAACCGAAAAAGCGGTCATCGGGGGCGGGACCAGCAGCACAAACCCCCGTGGCATACGCAAATAACCCGGCCAGCTCAGGAAAGTTTAGCCAGGATAATAGTGTGAAAGGGAAGAGTGCAAAAGAGAGTGAAAATTTTGGTGATGGTATGTTGCATGAAAATGTTAGCAGTGTGCAAGAGTGGGGCATTAGAGGAGTACAAGAGAGGGGTGCTAGCGGTGTGCAAGAGAGGGGTGCTAGCGGTGTGCAAGAGAGGGGTGCTAGCGGTGTGCAAGAGAGGGGTGCTAGCGGTGTGCAAGAGAGGGGTGTCAGCGGTGTGCGAGAGAGGGGTGCTAGAGGTGTGCGAGAGAGAGATGCTAGCAGTGTGCAAGAGAGGGATGCTAGCGGTGTGCAAGAGAAGAGTGCTGGAGGCGGGCAAAGGGATGTCACTGGATCAGTAAAGAGTACTGAGGAAGTAGGGGCTTGTTCGGCTGCCCCCCCCCTCCGGTGGTGACTGCTAGAAGCTATGCCAGCGTCGCTGCCGGGGAATCAAGAGGGTCCCCGTCTCCATCTGGTTCTGGGGGTCACTTGCAGCAGCGCCTCCTGGAGGCTCTGCGTAAGGGTGATAGGTCAATTGAGGTAGAAGGGAGGGGTTCGGTTGACCTGTCTTTTTGGATAGAGGCATGGTCTGGGTGCCTTCCGAGAACAGAATGGGGAGGTGATGTGGTCCCTCCCGACACCCGGGCAGGATAGTAACCGTAGGAATGTGGCCCATCTGATTTGAAGGGGTAAAGATGCGTGCCCGCCCCGGGCAAGGGTGGTTGAGCTCCTCCTTCAGATGGAGTTCAGGGCGAGTGACATCTTTGCCCTGATTCACCCCTATGGTTCTTCTGAGTTCGATATCAGCTTTGTTCGGCCAGAGGGTCTTGAAATTTTCTGGTCGAATTACGAGATGGTGAAGAACGAGCCCGGCTGGCGGAATTTCGCTGTAAAAGCGATATCCCGGCAGAACCAAACCAAGAGAGTTACCGTTTTGACCCGTTTTGACGAGTCGCTCTCTTGCTACGACATCATGACCTGGCTCGGTCGTTATGGGGATGTGAAGGACATGCCCAAGAAAAATCTTGATGAGCACGGGATCTGGTCTGGGGCCTGGACGTTTTCCGTCAAACTTAGGCGTTCAGGGAGCACAGTTGCCCACATCTCATCGGCAGCCTTCCTCGGATGTGACAGAATCCAAGTCTTCTACCAGGGGCAGCCTAAAGTCTGCCACAGGTGTGGTAGTCCTTCCCATTTTAGCGCAGCCTGCACTGTGCAGGTTTGCGCTTTGTGTGGTGGGGCTGGTCATTTGGCTGCATCCTGTGGGCAGATCCGGTGTCATCTGTGTGGTGTCCTAGGACACCTTTTCAGCCGTTGCCGCTCCAGCTGGGGAGAGCTTTAGGGTTGCCCCGGCTGGGGAGGGTACGAGCATGGGTGAAGGAGCAACAGGGTTAATGAAAAGCAAGAAGGGGTCTGCCAAACTAAGGCGAGAGGAAAACCGCAGAAGGAGCAGGGAGCTGGAGAGTTCTCAGGTGGCGGGGGTAGCTCCTGGCCCTGCTCCTGTCACTAGCCCAGATGTTGCTGAGACCCTGGGGGATGATGTGTTGGATGAGGAGATTAGGAGGATTCGCGAAGAGGAAGGCAAAGAGGCTGATCTTTCTGATTCCTCCCACTATGAAAGTGTGGATGAGGAGGGGAGGGAAAGGCCGAAAAAAGACAAGGGCAAAAAAGTTGTAAAGGGGAAGTCTCAGTCCTCTATTTCAGGTGCTAAAGGCTAGGTCCTAAAAGGAAGCTTACCTGCCCCCCCTCTGATTGACCTGTCGAACAGGTACCTTGTCCTTGATACCATCTCCTCCCCCTCATTGGAGGGGGGGTGGCGAGGATGGGGTGCCTGAGGGATTGGAGCCTCCGGGGGGAACTGGGTCCTGTCCTGTTGAGGCATCTTCCTCGGAGGGCAGGCCTAACTCAGGGCCAGATGGAGATGGGAGCCAGATGGATCAAAAGTCAAAAAAGAGATCTAAAGAAAGTAAGAATGCTCCTTCTTCTTCAGGGGATGAGGCAGTGAAGAAGGAGGGCAAGAAAAAATAATGAGTAAGGCCGTCTAACTCAATTACTCAGGATGGCGGCACTCACCCCATTGACGCTGGCATCTATTAATTGTGCCAGTATAAAGTCTGATACGGCTAGATTTGCAGCCTTTGATTTTCTCGGCCATGTTGAAGACGACATTTTCTTTTTACAGGAGACCAGTTTGTCAGATCTAGCCTCTCTGATGAAAGCCAGAAGAGAGTGGAGGCGCGGGCCCTCCCACTGGTCTCTTGCGGCTGAGCCGTATAGTGGGGTGGCGGTCCTTTTTACCGCTCCGGTCGAATGCAGACGGGTCATTGAGTTAGAAATGGGGAGGTGCCTGATTATAGATGTCTTCATGAAGGGACAAGAGCTCCGGCTCATTAACATCTACTCCCCACAAACAAAGTGGGGCAGTAAGGATCTCTTTATGAGGATTAAGCCCTTTCTTTTTACTAGCCGGCAAGTGATCTTTGGAGGGGACTTCAATAATGTCACGAGGTCCCAAGATAGGAGAGGTTCCAGTGTGGCCCTTAGTAATATAGTCAGGGAAGCTCGCCTAGAGGATGCCCACATCCGGAGCCCCTCAGGCCACGCGGGTTTCACCTTTCATCGAGGTAGCAGCAGGTCTAGGATAGACAGGTTTTATTTAAAGGAGGAAGCCGTCTCTTCCGCAGTGTCCGTGGTTGAGGTGGAGTTCTCCGACCACTGTATGATTTTGTTTTCCCTGAATGTTTCAGAGACCCCCCGGATGGGAAAAGGTTATTGGAAGCTGAATTCGTCCCTCCTGGAGGAAGCGGAGATAAGACAGTCCTTTGAGGATTTTCTTCAGTCAGGTACCTTTACTGGACCTTTGTAGTAGTAAGTCAGAGTGGTGGGAGATGTTCAAGAAGCGGGTTGCGGGGTTCTTCCGCCAGCTCTCGAGCCTCAGGTCCCTGAACAGGTATCGCTTGTATCAGGGTCTGAGGAGGAAACTCGAGCTCCTTATCTCGACTGGAGGTAGCCGGGAGGATATCTCCAGAGTGAAGTCCTTGCTGATGAGGTGTCAGTGGTTTTTGAGAGGGATTACGGGAAGTACCGCTCGCCCGACCCTTACAGGAACTGCAAGATGTCAGTGAGTAGTAAAGTAGTCTCAGGACTGATTGATAGTACGGGATCTCTGAATCAGTCCAGATCAGGGATCCTGGAGGTCGCCAGATCCTTCTACTCGCACCTCTTGGGAAGGAAGGATCTAGATCGAGACGGGATGTCGGCTTTCCTGGCTGAAACCATTCCTGAGCCAGGGGTAGACCCCTCTCTTGGCATTTTGGCAGAAGAAATCAGGGAAGAGGAAGTGAGACTGGCGATCGAGGGGCTTGCCCCCAAGAAGTCGCCAGGTCCGGATGGCTTAACATCCGAGTGGTACAGGACCTTTAAGGAGTCTTAAGCTCCCCTCTTGACTGAGGTATTCAATGAGTGTCTCTCCTCGGGCACTCTACCAAAGTCAATGAGGAGGTCAGCCCTGATTCTTCTCTCAAAGGGTAAAGATCCCAGCCGTATTGAGAATTGGAGGCCCATAGCTCTTCTCAATACAGACAGGAAGCTTCTGGCCAAGATACTGTTTAATCGGCTGGTGAAGTTTGCACCCTGGCTCCTTTCGGGGGCCCAGCACTGCTCTGTTCCAGGCCGAAGCACCATAAGTGCTGTCCTCAGTGTCAGGGAGGCAGTGGAGCGGAGTAGTGTGGGTCTCTGGAAGGGGTACTTACTGTTCTTGGATCAGGCCAAAGCATTTGATCGGGTGAACCACGAGTACCTCTGGTCGGTCCTCCTGAGATATGGCTTACCGAGTACTTTTGTTAATTGGCTTAAGATCTTGTATGCAGGGACAGAGAGTTTCCCGCTGGTGAACGGTTGGTCTGGCCGCTCTTTTGAGGTAGGGTCCGGAGTCCGTCAGGGTTGTCCTTTGAGCCCGCTCTTATATGTATTTGCGATCGATCCCTTCCTTAGGAGGGTGAGTTGCGGACCATTGGCGGGAGTCAGGATGATTCTGGCAGAGCCGGGTGTCGACCAGAGAGTGGTGGCGTACGCTGATGATGTCACCATTTTCGTCTCCTCGAGAGAGAGGAGGTCGATGTGGTGATGTCAGAAGTGGAACGCTACTCGGAGGCATCCGGGTCTAAGATCAACCAGGATAAGTGTGAGAGTCTCTGGCTGGGAGGGGGAGACCCCACGTTTGATCTCCCGGACACCCTTCCAGGGCCCCAAGAGTCAGCAAAAGTTTTGGGCATCACATTCGGCCAGGATGATTATCCCACCAAAAACTGGGATGGTAAGCTCCAGGATGCCACTCAGAGGGTGGACCAGTGGAAGGGTTGGTCTATGACCCTCAGGGAAAGGGTACACCTGATCAAATCGTACCTGCTCCCCTTGTTTATCTATCTGGGCAGTGTATGTATCTTACCAGAGGCTTACTACACTAGGGTCTACAGCCTGTTTTTCCAACTGTTATGGTGGAACAGGTTGAACCTAGTCAAGAGGGAGGTTACGTACCGTACGAGGAGACTAGGGGGTTTATCTATGGTAAACCCTGTGGTGTTCTTAACGAACAACTTCTTGAAAGCCAACATTGCAAACCTCTGGTCAGAGAGGGCTCCTCCGTGGGTACTCTCCTGCAGGGAATGGTTTCGGCCTTTCTTCCAGGAATGGAAGAATGGGAGACAGGAGGGCAAGTGAAGGACCTCCGTACACCACATGGATATCTTCCGGCTTACGCTACCCCGACTCTGAAGGCGATACGTCGGTGGGGTCTGGGAGTGTGGGAGATCAGGACCCAGTCAATGCAGTTCCTTTACAAACGGGTTCTGTTGACCCACTTCCAGAGGCCTCTCAGGGACTGCCCAGGTCGGGATCTGAGGGTGGGGTTGTATCTTTTAAATATGAAAAGGATCCCCCAGAAGTTTTGGGACTTGGCCTGGTGCTGCTTTCAGGGGAAGCTATATGTGAGGGACAACCTGAAGTACAGGAACTCTGATGACCGGGGATGTCCCCGAGAAGAGTGCGGGGACACGCTGGAAAGCATGGACCACTTCCTGCTTCATTGTCCCTTTAATATAGGGGTCTACAACCGAGTGGGTGCTTCCATCGGCTGGAGTCAACTTGCCGGCCTTTCCTATCCGAAGTGGGCTTATGGGGCATTCAGGAACCTGGGTGGCCGTGATCGGGGCACTTTATTCTTAGTTAGCTTAGTGGTTAGGTACTACACGTGGAATGCACGGTGCTTAGTATCGACCCAACAGAAAGTCCTCTCCGAGGTGGAGGTGTGTAGGAACATCACTGGTGACCTTGGGAAGATCAGGTCTTTGGAGTATGGCAGTCTTGGTACCAGTAGGGCTTCTCTCCTATGGAGAGGTTTTTCTTTTGATGTACCTTAATTTTGGTTAGGGACAGTATATAGATGTTAGGGTGAGTATAGGGTCAGTTTTATGAAGGGATAGCGATAGGGTTAGAAGTAAGGTTCATAGGGTAAGCATTTTGAAACTTAGTTTTATCAGGATTGCCATCCTTCTTCCTGGTGGTGGGCTATGCATGTCACTCTAGCTTTTTGTTTTGTTTTCTGTAATTTGAATGTAAAGGGCTTGCAGGCAATCAATCTTAGGCCTGGTGGGGGTTTGTAGTACTGTATTACTTTGTTTTTCATATTATTTCTGTGGTTGTAGTGAGTTAGTACATTGTTGAGTTAGTTAATAATAGTGGGGGGGGGGATTAATTTTAGGTTGGGTGGGGGTTGTTGGGGGGAGGGGGTGATGTTTCGGGTCTGACTTGGGTCAGTTTATGGACAATGACTGTTTCAGTAAAAAAAAAACAAAAAAAAAAAACTGTGATACACGAACTCTGACATGTCCAGTGGGGGTGGTGTGGGTGATGGGAGAGTTCATAGTGTAGGTTCTTTTTCTTTGGGTTTTATTCTTGTTTACATGTATTAAATAGTTTTATGTATTTTTGTATAGTGTTATACCTCATTGTAGGGTAAAGGCAGTCGGACCAGCTTTTAGTTGATATTATCGTGTTTTTTTCCCCCCCTTATGGTAATGTATCCATGCATGTGTGTGTTACACTAGTTTAAAGAGAAGGGAAAAGGGAAAAGAAAAGAAAAAATTTCCAAGTTGGAATTATTTTTAGTTATGGCAATAAGCCCTCTTTTTATTTATTTTTTTATTTTTTTCTCGTTGTTATGATATAATATGTATTGTGAGTATTGGTTGTTGTATGTGTGTAAAATTAATAGTATTTCCAAGATGGAATTATTTTGTTTATTTCCTTATTCTTTTTATGGCAGTTAACCATATTTATTTTTGTTTAATGCATTTTGTGTATGGTATGTGGGGATAAGTTTCCTATTCGGATGTTTTCAGTTAAAACTTAAGAAAGCTATATTTATGTTTTGTTGGTAATTAATGTGTGTGTGTGTGTGTTTGGAAGGATAATAGGTAAGAATTAGTAGTATCAGGCATTATTTGTTAGTTGAGTTAAGCTGGGCTGGTCGGTTAGGTAGGTCCTTTTATTCTGTAACAAAGAGTTTATATTTGTTACTTTTTCATTGCTTATGTTTCAGCTGATTAAGCATTGTATTTGTGTTTTGTAAAAGTTTTATATTTTTCTAATAAAAAGAGTTCCAGCTGTTGCAAAACTACATTTTCCAGCATGCCCGGGCAGCGAAAAGCTGTCTGGACATGCTGAGACTTTGCAACTGCTGGAGGCACCCAGGTTGGGAAAAGCTGGTCTACAATAGAGCTATTGAAGTGCAAAGTTCATATTCGTGTTTATGTATGTGTTTTAAAATGAATGCTTTCCCCTTTTATGAACAAGTATATAATTACGATATGCCATGAGCTTGAAAAATTACGCAATATGGGGCTGGTATGAAACTTTTTCCAGGGCTGGTTTTTATCCCCAGTCCGGACACTGTTTCTGTCAAAGGTACTTTTGATCCAGAGATTTCATGCTAGAGGCAGGCCCGGCGCTTGCATTAGGCAGACCAAGCGGTCGCTTAAGGGCGCAAGGACCAGGGGGCGGAAAAATCAAGGACTTTTTTTTTTTTATGCTTTGTTGCACCGCCCGTGCCGTGTGTCCAAAAGCACCCCCCTCCTTCAGCTGCCACCCGCCCCTATCCCGTAGCACCCCCGAACCCCCTATTGTCCAATGCGCCCGCTCCTGTCTCATAGCACCACTGTAACACTCCCCCCTCGTCGTCTGATGTGCCCGCTCCAATAGCGCTCCATTACCACCTCACAGTTGCGGCGGCAGCCCGGGCCTGCTGAGTGACGTCGCGCTAATGACGTCACTCCGCAGACCCGCGAAGGAGGACACCGCTGGAGAGGACCGGCGCCGGAAAGGACTCGTGGGCCACCGTCGGAGAGGAGAAGCGAAGCCTATGCCAGGTAAGTGTTGCCATGTGTCTATGTGTGTGTGTGTGCCAGTGTGTGTGTGTGGGGTGGTCAGTGTGTGTGTGTGTGTGTGTGTGTGTGTGTGTGAGTCTGTGTGTGCCAGTGTGTGTTTGTGGGGTGGGGGTGGTCAGTGTGTGTATGAGTCTGTGTGTGAAGTGTGTGTGTGTGTGTGTGGAGGTCAGTGTGTGTGTGTGTAAGGGGGGGGGGGTCAGTGTGGGGGTGTAAGGGGGGGGGGGCAGTGTGGGGGTGGTCAGTGTGTGTGTGTATGAGTCTGTGTGTGCCAGTGTGTGTGTGTGGGCGTCAGTGTGTGAGTGTATGTAAGGGGGGGTCAGTGTGTGTGTATGAGTCTGTGTGTGCCAGTGTGTGTGTGTGGGGCTCAGTGTGTGTGTGTGTGTGTGTGTGGGGGGGGGGGGGGGGTCAGTGTGTGTGTGGGGGTCAGTGTATGTGTGCGCGCCAGACTCACACACCCACGCACACTGACCCCTCCCCCTCCCCCCCACACACACACAGGGACAAACACCACTAATGAATAACCCCTAAAAATTAACTTTTATTGGTGACTATTAAAATAGATACCCAGAAATAAATAAGTTAAAATTGATGGCAGATAGGTTATAGTAATATGAAATAATAGTGGGAGTTCACCTCTCACTTGTGAATTGTATAGGTACTGCAGATACCACAAATCCCGAAATCATTAAAACAATTGCACCGTATTGCCAGCCCCTGCATGTTTCGCCATTGCCACTGTTTGCCTCTTGAGAACGCCATTTTAATGGCGAAACATGTAGGGGCTGGCAATACGGTGTAGGGGGGGGTCAGTGTGTGTGTGTGGGTGTGTGAGTCTGTGTGTGTGGGTGTGGGGGGGGTAACTATGCTACCATGCTGAACCTGCTACTTAATGTGGGGAAGCCTTATGTGGGGAACCTAATACTTAATGTGGGGAACCTGCGACTTAATGTGGGGAAGCCTAATGTGGGGAACCTGCGACTTAATGTGGGGAAGCCTAATGTGGGGAACCTGCGACTTAATATGGGGAAGCCTAATGTCAGGAACCTGCTACTTAATGGGGGGAAACCTAATGTGGGGAACCTGTGACCTTATGTGGGGAACCTGCTACTTGATGTGGGGAACCTGCTACCTAATGACCTAATGAGGGGAACCTGCGACCTTATGTGGAAAACCTGCTACTTAATGTGGGGAACCTGCTACCTAATGACCTAATATGGGGAAACTGCTTTTTAATGTGGGGAAATTATGCTACCTTATGTGTGGAAACTGGGGGTGTGGGGCAGCAGCACCCTTATCATCCACCAGCAACACCACAATTCCCCCCTCCCGTAGTAATAGAATCAGCTTATGGGATATATGGGGTGCTGCTGCGGTTGTGGTATTGTATTTAGAGGACGCACTGTATGGCAAGGTTATATTCAGAGGGCGCAGTGTGTGGTAGTATTATATTCAGAGAGCAGAGTGTATAGTAGTATTGTATTTAGAGGGTAGGTGTGTGGCAGGTTATATTCAGAGGGTGCAGTGTGTGTTGGTATTATATTTAGAGGATACAGTATGTGACAGTATTATATTCAGAGAGTACGGTGTGTGGCAGATTTATATTCAGAGAGAACGGTGTGTGGCAGATTTATATTCAGAGAGTACGGTGTGTGGCAGATTTATATTCAGAGAGTACGGTGTGTGGCAGATTTATATTCAGAGATTACAGTGTGTGGCAGATTTATATTCAGGGGTACAGTATGTGGCAGATTTATATTCAGGGGTACAGTATGTGGCAGATTTATATTCAGGGGTACAGTATGTGGCAGATTTATATTCAGAGGGTACAGTATGTGGCAGATTTATATTCAGAGGGTAAAGGGTGTGTGGAAGGTTTATATTCAAAGAGTGCAGTGTATAGTAGTATTATATTTAGTGTCTGGCAGGTTTATAATAATTATTGTTTTTATATAGAGGATCAGAATGTGCTGACATAGTGAGGAGCCATCTGGGCGTCACATTCTGCAGAGAGAAGATTCAGCTGGAACAAGTCCTGGCGGTATGTACCATCTGAATTAGATAAGGGAAGACTATAGAGTAGGGATCGACCGATTATCGGCATGGCCGATATTATCGGCTGATAATCACGATTTTGGGCATTATCGGTATCGGCAATTACCTTGCCGATAAGCCGATAATGCCCCACACTGCGACCGCCCCCCCGACCCACCGCGTCGCACCCCCCACCGTAGTGCTGGGCGATATACCGTATGAATCGGATACCGTTTTTTTTTTCTCCCACGGTATGGATTTTTGCCTATACCGGTCGGGCCCCTCCCCAACCCTTCCGAGTCGATAAAAAAAAATTCAACTTACCCGTAATGGGGGTGGTCCGGGCCATCCATCCTTCCTGTAGTGTCCGGCGGCATTCCGGGTGGAGGGTGAACCGGTCCGGGCTGTCCTTCTCCGGGGGTCCTCTACTCCACTCCGGGCAGGCTCTGGCCTAGTGCGCTGCATAGACGCCGCTACGCAGTGACGTCAGGTGCGTCGCTGCGCATGGGCGTCACTGCGCAGTGGCGTCTATGCTGCGTTACTAGGCCGGAGCCTGCCCGGAGTGGAGAAAAGGACCCCCGGAGAAGAAGGACAGCCCGGACCGGTTCACCCTCCACCCGGAATGCCGCCGGACACTACAGGAAGGATGGATGGCCCTGACAGGTAGGGGGAGAGAAGCGGGTGGTGGTGGCGGCCTATGGAACCGCAAAAGCCACTGCAGTGCATTGATTTAAAGCGCCCGCTTTAAATCAATGATCTGCAGCGGTGTCGCGGGGGGGAAAATAGCCGATAACTTATACCGGAATATCGGTATAAGTTATCGGCTATCAGCCCTAACCTCCACCGATTATCGGTATCGGCCCTAAAAAAACGATATCGGTCGATCCCTACTATAGAGAAGATGTCACCTGTAGTCACTGATATCATTGTACATTCTCCTCACTCTGTCCTATCAGAGCTGTAGTCACTTGTAAGTTCTACAGTTATGATAAGTGAAACTACAACTCCTAGCATGTCCTCACTGAAAAGGGCATGCTGGGAGTTGTAGATATGCAACAGCGGGCTGGTGGCATTTTTATGCTAGGGTGCCCCAGCATTTGCTAAATGACATCTCCCATCATTCAGTGTGTAGGTGTGGAGCATTAGGTGGGATTTTGTTGGAATAGGAGCAGGGCAGTGGTGTGACCAAGGGCAGGAGTCTTGCTTCTTTTTTTTTTTTTTTTTTTTTTTTTTGTGTCCAGGTGCCCTGAGAGTTGTCAGTCCGCACCTGGAGAGTGCCAGCATTGTTATAAAATATAAAAAAAATACTGAATTTTGTAGGGGCTTTTATGGCGGCTGTAGTTTTTTTTTTTCCTTTTTTTCTTTTCTTCTTCATTGGGGGAGGACAACATTTTACTCTTGGACCCAGGCAGCACAATGCCTTGGGCCGGCCCTGCTCAGGAGCAACGGAGCATCACATAATTAAGGTACAAAATAAATAAAAGAAGACTAAGGATGAGGTTCGGGAGGGGAGGCTGGGGAGAGCAAAAATACAAAGATGGGGTGCAGGGGGGGGAAGCTATCGGAAGGTTGGGGGGCGAGGGCAGGGCCGGACTGGGGCTAAAAACCAGCCCTGGAAAAATTGTCATACCAGCCCCACAGCATTGTGTCATTGTAGCAGTCACTGGCTGCAGGAAAGGGACAGGGAAGCCTGGCATTTGATTTGCATGCCTCTATAAGAGAACTATGCTGTGGCTGTGCCCTGAAGTCAAAGGGGTGCAGCCTCAACATACAAGACAGTAATGTGGTATTAACGCTATGTAAAAAAATAAAATAAAATAAAAGCAACCCTCTCTTTTTTGCACTTGCGCTACCGCCAGAATCGTGGAACTCAGTTCCCAGTGTCCAGCACTTCTGGGTTAGGTTACCTGATCTCCAACAGCTGCTCACTCAATTACAGTCCGAAGCAATGTCCAGCCTCAGGCACTGATTGGATGGCTGGCCATGTGACATCACGTCACCTAACCAAAAGTGCCAGATTCCCGGAACAGAATTCCGTCATTTCAGTGGCAGTATAAAAGCGAGGAATTTTAGAGAGGGTTTTTTTTTTTTTTTTTTTTACTGTCCCCCCTCCCATAGTAGATATTGCATAGGGTTAAAATGCCGTGGGAAGCATAACACTGGTGCAGGCATTGCGACATTGAGACATAGTTTGAAAATGCTACCAGAATACAGGTAAATAGTCACAGGGGCGGGTCCTGCCCAGCTGGCTTGATTGACACGTCTCTCTTGTCAGTGTATGGTGAGACCCTGGAAGACAGTGCTCAGCACTACAAAATCCAACACTACACCTTTCCCCGACTTTGCAGGTTCCTGCATACAGACTTGGTGCTCAATCCCAATAGTTTATAGCAGTAAGCATAACAGTCTCACAGTAGAACATTATTGAAAGCACTCACCAAACAACTGGGCAACATTTCCTTTGCACAGGCTTTGATAAATCTCCCCTAGGTCTCGAAACTGTGGACTGTTAGGCGTTCCAACTACGGTCTGTGCATGCTGGGACTTGTCATTTTGCTGGGAGTTTTAGTTTAGCAACAGCTGGAGATCCACAGTTTGGAGACCACTGATACAGGGAGAGATGCGTCACCTGCCCTGCTGAGACCCGCCCCGAGGACTAATCACCGGTTCCGGTGGCATTTACAAACTAAGATTCCTTTGAATGACTGAGTGTCCTGGGATCGTGATGCCTGCACCAGTTTTATTCTGCCCGCTGTTTGGGCAACATAAAACTGATAACAGGTTCCCCTTACCTGTAGTTTTAAATATAAATAATATAGTTATTTAGAAATAATGAATAAACAACTTAAACTGCAAAAAAAAAAAAAAAAGAGAACCAAAGTGCCCCTCCCTTACAAAGTAGTAACAGCAGGTCTCCTCTTCCCAGAACCTACCCCCTACCCCACATTACAGGTCCCCCCCTCATTACAGGTCCCCCCATCTCCAGCCACCCACATCAAAGGTCCCCCCGTCTCCAGCCCCCTACATCAAAGGCATCCCCTCTTCTGCCCCCCACATCACAGGTATCCCCTTTAAAGCCCCCAATATCACAGGTCCCCCCTCTTCAGCCTTTACATAAATGCACTAAAGAAAGCGATGGGCACCGCTGAAATAATGAACGTGGGTGCAAGGAGGTTGCCCAAACATTACACAATTGAAAAAAGAAGAAAAAGACTGGCAACCACAAAAGATGCACACCACCATATGTACAAATAAATATAAATATTACTTTATTAGAAAAACCACAAAGGGAGAGACCGTCTTAAAAACACTTAAAAACACACAAATAGATGTACAGAGAGAAGGGATGTAACCCTACCTCAACCCCCTAACCGACGCTGAATAGCGTATCGGTGGAAAACTGTCCACAAGATCAATGCAAATGAACCCTACCAAGTCCACAAAGAATAAATACAGCAATGTGCATAGCAAATAGATATAATATAAGCAATGCCCTCACACAGAAAAATACCAAGAATGTGACAAAGAGGAAGTGTATATATATATATATATATATATATATATATATAGTATATAAATAATAATCCTGGACAATAATTAATACAGTGCCACTATATACTTAACAACATAATGCCAGAGTGCTGAAGGCACCAGAAAATATGTGTATATGACAAGCCTATACTCCTAACCAAAGAAGAAATGTGTAGTATTAAATAAAGAAAATAACTGAGAAAATATATACTCAAGGACTTGGACCCATAGAAAAAATATAAGGGTGCACAGACATAGGACAGTTTCGACCACGAGATAGGGGGACAGCTTGCTCCACGCGTTCCGCCACCCACTACGGCAGCTTCCTCAGGAGTGATCACCTGCTCCCCCTCAATGCTTTTTATATCCAATCCCAATTAAATATCACCTATAGTCATGCTTAAATTAAATGTACATACCCAGCATGGTGTGTGTTTGTTCCTCCCCACATCGTGTGCAGGTCTTCCGGAAATGGGGATCAAAGAGAGTGAGAGCTGCCGGAAGTGTGGCAGACCTCTGTCATAATCACGTGTGCGCACAAAATAGCCTACTGCGCATATGCAAGAAATAAAGCAAGACACATCAGGCGTGGCCACATCATACCTGATGTCTGCGCCGACGCAGTCACTAGACTGCACGGACGTAGACTGCAAGAGAAAAGAAAGTTATCTCACTCCCAGCACGAGCGTGTGTGCCAGGTCTCAGCACCACGCTTCAATGCTGGATGCCCAATGGGTCACGAGTTCAAGTCAGATGAGTGACACATAGAAGGACAACAATCAGAGTGCAGAAAAATAGCCGAACAATAGCCCGTATATTTTAGGGAGAAAACTCCACACTCAACAGCACAAACAGAATATATTTACCAAATAATAATAATAAGAATAGAGGATGCATCCCCCAGGTGCGTCAATAAGTCGCACCTATAACATGAACCATATTCAATGATATTACCCAATTAATTATGTGGATATATATGGGTCCTTGTGAAAATTAGCCCTCACGATCCCAGAGGGCTAGTATCCAACCCTAAACGGGTAGAGGCCAAGCCCCAAATATAAAGATGATCCATAGACCAGGTAAGTATCAAAAAAGTCCCATGGTCCAAATAAGTCCCAATGACATCCCCCGTTCCAGGTGAGTGTCGATGGCTTGTCCCCCCAATCAAGTTCAGAGTCCAGCATATCCCATTGTCGATCTCTCCAATTCTCCTTATTATGTGGAGGGGCTTCTTAGTAGAGCCCGGTCATCGTACAGATCCAAACTTTATCCAAACACTCCTCCCCAAATATCCAGGCAAACACTGTCATCTCAGCATGAGTTGTAGGCGGAGTTCTAATGGAGCAAAAAACAATAATATTATAAAAAAATAAATAAAAAAAAATAAATAAAAATAAAATAATATTATTCAATGAAAAAATTAAAATTATAAATGTGAACTACAAACCAAACCACATACACCCAGCAAACAGTGAAAAAAAAAATAAAAAAAATAAAAAGGGGGGATATTGTAAATAACATTATATTTAGATGTATTGTGTATGAAAACAATGTGATGAAAACGTGCTAAAGAGTAATATAAAAGGTGACACTGTGTATAATGTGTAGGCCTATGGGTATGTGATGTATGATAATGTGTGAATAAGTGAAAATGTAAAATGTGTGAGTGCTAAATTAACAAGTGTGCCACTGGGGACAAGTGGCCATGAAGTGTAAAGAGGAGAAGGAAAAAAAAAATAAAAATATTAAGTCAAAATTATTATTTTATATATATAAAGTAATTTATCCCAAAAAAACAGTAAATGTTAGCTCCTCATTTAGACCGTGTGGCGCAACAGTGTTCAGATCAAAGATCCACTTGGACTCACGTTGCAGCAGTCGGTTCGTTATGTCGCCACCACGTATGCCACATGGCAATCTTTCCAACCCAACAACCCTCAAGTCACGAGACTTACCTTGATGTCTCTTTCGAAAATGTGCTGCCACCGATGTTAATGTCCTGTCTCTTCCAAAATCCCTCTCAGCCAGGGAGATGGTTGACAAGTGTTTCTGAATTCGCTTACGTAACTCCTGTGTTGTCTGCCCGATATACACCTGTTGACAGGAACAAAGGATAGCATACACAACATTTCGTAACTTACAGTTGATGTACTGACGAAGTTTATGCCGAGATTCATCACCTGGGTTAAGGAATTCTTTTGTCGGCTCCATAAACTGACATATCGAGCACTCGCCACATGGAAACGAGCCCACATATTGACTTTGCTTCTGCGGAACTTTGGAGGGTTACATCCCTTCTCTCTGTACATCTATTTGTGTGTTTTTAAGTGTTTTTAAGACGTTCTCTCCCTTTGTGGTTTTTCTAATAAAGTAATATTTATATTTATTTGTACATATGGTGGTGTGCATCTTTTGTGGTTGCCAGTCTTTTTCTTCTTCCTCCACATAAATGGTCTCCCCTCTCCACCAGCACCCACCAACATTACAGCCCCCCTACTTGCAGCCCTCCCACATCACAGGTCCCCCCTTTGCAGCCCCCCACATCACAGGTCCCCCCTTTGCAGCCCCCCACATCACAGGTCCCCCCTTTGCAGCCCCCCACATCACAGGTTCCCCTTTGCATCCCCCACATCACAGGTCCCCCCTTTGCAGCCCCCCAACATCACAGTTCCCCCCCCCCTTTACGGACCCCATCATCACAGGTCCCCCCCCCACATCACAGGTCCCCCTCTGCAGCCCCTAAGATCACAGGATCACAGGTCCCCCCTTTGCAGCCCCCCAACATCACAGTTCCCCCCCCCCTTTACGGACCCCATCATCACAGGTCCCCCCCCCACATCACAGGTCCCCCTCTGCAGCCCCTAAGATCACAGGATCACAGGTCCCCCTCTGCAGCCTCTAACATCACAGGTCTCCCCCTCTGCAGCCCCTAATAGAGCTGGGCGGTATGACCAAATATGTGTATCACGGTATTTTTGTAACTTATGGCGGTTCCACGGTATATAACGGTATTTCTTTCACCCCCCCCAAATCATGTGACCCGCCAGCGCTGTTCTGCTCCCCCCCAAATCATGTGACCCGCGAGCGCTGTTCTGCTCCCCCCCCACCAAATCATGTGGTATTGTGGTATGGGGAAAAATTAATATCGTGCAGCACAAAAATTTCGGTATTCGGTATGAACTGGTATACCGCCCAGCCCTAGCCCCTAACATCACAGGTCTCCCCCTCTGCTGCCCCTAATATCACAGGATCACAGGTCTCCCCCCTCTACAGCCCCCCCCCCCTCACAGGTCTCCCCCTAAGCAGCCCCTAACATCACAGGTCTCCCCCTCTGCAGCCCCTTACATCACAGGTCTCATCTCTGCAGCACCTAACATAACAGGTCTCCCCCTTACCCTTAGCAGACCCCCACACACCACATAACAGGTTTCCCCCTTACCAGACCCCCAACACACCACATACCAGGACTCCCCCTTACCCTTACCAGGCCCCCACACACCACATTACAGGACTCCCCCTTACCCTTACCAGACCCCCACACACCACACAACAGGTCTCCCCCTTACCAGACACCCCCCCCCCCACACACCACACAACAGGTCTCCCCTTTACCCTTACAAGACCCCACACACCACATAACAGGTCTCCCCCTTACCAGAACCCCCACACAACCACATAACAGGTCTCCCCCTTACCAGACCCCCCACACATCTTACCAGACCCCCACACACCACATAACAGGTCTCCCCCTTACCCTTACCAGACCCCCACACACCACATAACAGGTCCCCCCCACACACCACATAACAGGTCTCCCCCTTACGAGACCCCCACACACCACACAACAGGTCTCCCCCTTACCCTTACAAGACCCCCACCACACCACATAACAGGACTCCCCCTTACCAGACCCCCCCCCACACACAGCACATAACAGGTCTCCCCCTTACCCTTACCAGACCCCCCCACACACACCACATAACAGGTATCCCCCTTAACCTTACCAGACCCCCACACAACAGGTCTCCCCCTTACCCTTACAAGACCCCACACACCACATAACAGGTCTCCCCCTTACCAGACCCCCACACACCACACAACAGGTCTCCCCTTACAAGACCCCCACACACCACATAACAGGTCTCCCCCTTACCAGACCCCCCCACACACACCACATAACAGGTCTCCCCCTTACCCTTACCAGACCCCCACACACCACATAACAGGACTCCCCCTTACCAGACCCCCACACACCACATAACAGGTCTCCCCCTTACCAGACCCCCACACACCACATAACAGGTCTCCCCCTTACCAGACCCCCCACACACACACCACATAACAGGTCTCCCCCTTACCAGACCCCCACACAAACACCATATAACAGGTCTCCCCCTTACCAGACCCCCCCCCACACACACCACATAACAGGTCTCCCCCTTACCAGACCCCCCCCCACACACACACATAACAGGACTCCCCCTTACCCTTACAAGACCCCACACACCACATAACAGGTCTCCCCCTTACCCTTACCAGACCCCCCCGCACAACACCACCTAACAGGTCTCCCCCTTACCAGACCCCCACACACCACATAACAGGTCTCCCCCTTACCAGACCCCCCCCACACCCCCACACACCACATAACAGGTCTCCTCCTTACCAGACCCCCACACACCACATAACAGGTCTCCCCCTTACCAGACCCCCCACACACCACATAACAGGACTCCCCCTTACCAGACCCCCCCCCACACACCACATAACAGGTCTCCCCCTTACCAGACCCCCCACACACACACACCACATAACAGGACTCCCCCTTACCAGACCCCCACACACCACATAACAGGTCTCCCCCTTACCAGACCCCCCCCACACACCACATAACAGGACTCCCCCATTACAAGACCCCCCCCCACACACACCACATAACAGGTCTCCCCCTTACCAGACCCCCTCACACACCCACATAACAGGTCTCCCCCTTACCAGACCCCCCCTCACACACCACATAACAGGTCTCCCCCTTACCAGACCCCCACACACCGCATAACAGGACTCCCCCTTATCAGACCCCCACACACACACACACACACACACCACATACAGGTCTCCCCCTTTCCAGACCCCCCTCACACACCACATAACAGGTCTCCCCCCTTACCAGACCCCCATACACCACATAACAGGACTCCCCCTTACCAGACCCCCCACACACACACACACACACCACATAACAGGTCTCTCCCTTACCAGACCCCCCCCCCACACACACACACACTACATAACAGGTCTCCCCCTTACGAGACCGACACCCCCCCCCACACACACCACCTAACAGGTCTCCCCCTTACAGACCCCACACACACACACCACATAACAGGACTCCCCCTTACCAGACCCCCACACACCACATAACAGGTCTCCCCCTTACCAGACCCCCACACACCACATAACAGGTCTCCCAGACCCCCACCACACACACACCACATAACAGGTCTCTCCCTTACCCTTACCAGACCCCCACACACCACATAAACAGGTCTCCCCCTTACCAGACCCCCCCACACACCATCATAACAGGTCTCCCCTTTACCAGACCCCCACACACCATCATAACAGGTCTCCCCCCTTACCAGACCCCCACACACCACATAACAGGACTCCCCCTTACCGGACCCCCCCACACACCACATAACAGGTCTCCCCCTTACCAGACCCCCACATACAACATAACAGGTCTCCCAGACCCCCCACGCACACCACATAACAGGTCTCCCCCCTTACCAGACCCCCACACACCACATAAAAGGTCTCCCCCTTACCAGACCCCCACACACCACATAACAGGTCTCCCCCTTACCAGACCCCACACACCACATAACAGGTCTCCCCCCTTACCAGACCCCCCCCCCTCAACACACACACACCACATAACAGGTCTCCCCCTTTCCAGACCCCCGCACACCACATAACAGGTCTCCCCCTTACCCTTACCAGACCCCCCCCCCCACACACAACCACATAACAGGTCTCCCCCTTACCAGACCCCCCAGCACACCACATAACAGGTCTCCCCCTTACCAGACGTCCCCACACACCACATAACAGGACTCCCCATTACCAGACCCCCCCCCCACACACACACATCACACCGCACATAACAGGTCATCCCCTTACCAGACCCCTGCACACCACATAACAGGTCCTTAACAGCCCCCCCCACACACACCACATAACAGGTCTCCCCCTTACCAGACCCCCCCCCCCACACACACACACACCACATAACAGGTCTCTCCCTTACCAGACCCCCCCACACACACACAAACACTACAAAACAGGTCTCCCCCTTACCAGACCCCCCCCCCACATACACCACATAACAGGACTCCCCTTACCAGACCCCCCCACACACCACATAACAGGTCTCCCCCTTACCAGACCCCCACATACCACATAACAGGTCTCCCAGACCCCCCCACCCACACCACATAACAGGTCTCCCCCTCACCAGATCCCCACACACCACATAACAGGTTTCCCCCTTACCAGACCCCCCACACTCCACATAACAGGTCTCCCCCTTACCAGACCCCCACACACCAAATAACAGGTCTCCCCCTTACCAGACCCCCCCCCACACATCACATAACAGGACTCCCCCTTACCAGACCCCCACACACCACATAACAGGTCTCCCCCTTACCAGACCCCCCCCCACACACCACATAACAGGACTCCCCCTTACCAGACCCCCCCCCACACACCACATAACAGGACTCCCCCTTACCAGACCCCCCCACACACACCACATAACAGGACTCCCCCTTACCAGACCCCCCCCACACACACCACATAACAGGACTCCCCCTTACCAGACCCCCACACACCACATAACAGGTCTCCCCCTTACCAGACCCCCCAACAAACACCACGTAACAGGTCTCCCCCTTACCAGACCCCCCCCACATACCACATAACAGGTCTCCCCCTTACCAGACCCCCCCCCCCCACACACACACCACATAACAGGTCTCCCTCTTACCCTTACCAGACCCCCACACACCACATAACAGGTCTCCCCCTTACCAGACCCCCCCCCACACACCACATAACAGGTCTCCCCCTTACCAGACCCCCACACACCACATAACAGGACTCCCCCTTACCCTTACCAGACCCCCACACACCACATAACAGGACTCCCCCTTACCAGACCCCCCCCACACACCACATAACAGGTCTCCCCCTTACCAGACCCCCACACACCACATAACAGGACTCCCCCTTACCCTTACCAGACCCCCACACACCACATAACAGGACTCCCCCTTACCAGACCCCCCCCACACACCACATAACAGGTCTCCCCCTTACCAGACCCCCACACACCACATAACAGGTCTCCCAGACCCCCCCCACACACGCACCACATAACAGGTCTTACCCTTACCAGACTCCCACACACCACATATCAGGTCTCCCCCTTACCAGACCCCCACACACCATCATAACAGGTCTCCCCATTACCAGACCCCCACACACCATCATAACAGGACTCCCCCTTACCAGACCCCCACACACCACATAACAGGACTCCCCCTTACCAGACCCCCACACACCACCTAACAGGTCTCCCCCTTACCAGACCCCCACACACTATCATAACAGGTCTACCCCTTACCAGACCCCCACACACCATCATAACAGGTCTCCCCCTTACCAGACCCCCACACACTATCATAACAGGTCTACCCCTTACCAGACCCCCACACACCACATAACAGGACTCCCCCTTACCCTTACCAGACCCCCACACACCACATAACAGGACTCCCCCTTACCAGACCCCCCCCACACACCACATAACAGGTCACCCCCTTACCAGACCCCCACATACCACATAACAGGTCTCCCAGACCCCCCACCCACACCACATAACAGGTCTCCCCCTCACCAGATCCCCACACACCACATAACAGGTCTCCCCCTTACCAGACCCCCCACACTCCACATAACAGGTCTCCCCCTTACCAGACCCCCACACACCACATAACAGGTCTCCCCCTTACCAGTCCCCCCCCACACATCACATAACAGGACTCCCCCTTACCATACCCCCCCCCCCACACACACACCACATAACAGGTCTCCCCCTTACCAGACCCCCGCACACCACATAACAGGTCTCCCCCTTACCAGACCCCCCCACACACACCACATAACAGGTCTCCCCCTTACCAGACCCCCCTCACACACCACATAACACGTCTCCCCTTACCAGACCCCCACACACCACATAACAGGACTCCCCCTTACCAGACCCCCCCACACACACACACACACCACATAACAGGTCTCCCCCTTACCAGACCCCCGCACACCACATAACAGGTCTCGCCCTTACCCTTACCAGACCCCCCACACACACACCACATAACAGGTCTCCCCCTTACCAGACCCCCCTCACACACCACATAACAGGTCTCCCCCTTACCAGACCCCCACACACCACATAACAGGACTCCCCCTTACCAGATCCCCCCCACACACACACACACACCACATAACAGGTCTCTCCCTTACCAGACCCCCCCACACACACCACATAACAGGTCTCCCCCTTACCAGACCCCCACACACCACATAACAGGACTCCCCCTTACCCTTACCAGACCCCCACACACCACATAACAGGACTCCCCCTTACCAGACCCCCCCACACACCACATAACAGGTCTCCCCCTTACCAGACCCCCACACACCACATAACAGGTCTCCCAGACCCCCCCCCACACACACACCACATAACAGGTCTCCCCCTTACCAGACCCCCACACACCACATATCAGGTCTCCCCCTTACCAGACCCCCACACACCATCATAACAGGTCTCCCCTTACCAGACCCCCACACACCATCATAACAGGTCTCCCCCTTACCAGACCCCCACACACCATCATAACAGGTCTCCCCCTTACCAGACCCCCACACACCACATAACAGGACCCCCCCTTACCAGACCCCCACACACTATCATAACAGGTCTCCCCCTTACCAGACCCCCACACACCATCATAACAGGTCTCCCCCTTACCAGACCCCCACACACCACATAACAGGACTCCCCCTTACCCTTACCAGACCCCCACACACCACATAACAGGACTCCCCCTTACCAGACCCCCCCACACACCACATAACAGGTCTCCCCCTTACCAGACCCCCCCTTATGTGGTGTGTGGGGGGGTCCGGTAAGGGGGAGTCCTGTTATGTGGTGTGTGGGGGTCTGGTAAGGGGGAGACCTGTTATGATGGTGTGGTGTGCGGGGGTCTGGTAAGGGGAGACCTGTTATGTGGTGTGTGTGTGTGTGTGGTCTCCCCCTTACCCTTAACAGCCCCCCCCACACACACCACATAACAGGTCTCCCCCTTACCAGACCCCCCCCCACACACACACACACACCACATAACAGGTCTCTCCCTTACCAGACCCCCCCCCACACACACAAACACTACAAAACAGGTCTCCCCCTTACCAGACCCCCCCCACATACACCACATAACAGGACTCCCCTTACCAGACCCCCCCACACACCACATAACAGGTCTCCCCCTTACCAGACCCCCACATACCACATAACAGGTCTCCCAGACCCCCCCACCCACACCACATAACAGGTCTCCCCCTCACCAGATCCCCACACACCACATAACAGGTTTCCCCCTTACCAGACCCCCCACACTCCACATAACAGGTCTCCCCTTACCAGACCCCCACACACCAAATAACAGGTCTCCCCCTTACCAGACCCCCCCCCACACATCACATAACAGGACTCCCCCTTACCAGACCCCCACACACCACATAACAGGTCTCCCCCTTACCAGACCCCCCCCCACACACCACATAACAGGACTCCCCCTTACCAGACCCCCCCCCCACACACCACATAACAGGACTCCCCCTTACCAGACCCCCCCACACACACCACATAACAGGACTCCCCCTTACCAGACCCCCCCCACACACACCACATAACAGGACTCCCCCTTACCAGACCCCCACACACCACATAACAGGTCTCCCCCTTACCAGACCCCCCAACAAACACCACGTAACAGGTCTCCCCCTTACCAGACCCCCCCCACATACCACATAACAGGTCTCCCCCTTACCAGACCCCCCCCCCCCACACACACCACATAACAGGTCTCCCTCTTACCCTTACCAGACCCCCACACACCACATAACAGGTCTC
Organism: Hyla sarda; assembly: GCF_029499605.1. Taxonomy (NCBI): domain Eukaryota; kingdom Metazoa; phylum Chordata; class Amphibia; order Anura; family Hylidae; genus Hyla; species Hyla sarda. The sequence continues at coordinate 77,838,105 of NC_079195.1, read as the reverse complement.
CCCCTTACCAGACCCCCCCACACACACCACATAACAGGTCTCCCCCTTACCAGACCCCCACACACCACATAACAGGACTCCCCCTTACCCTTACCAGACCCCCACACACCACATAACAGGACTCCCCCTTACCAGACCCCCTCCCACACACCACATAACAGGTCTCCCCCTTACAAGACCCCCACACACCACATAACAGGTCTCCCAGACCCCCCCCACACACACACCACATAACAGGTCTTACCCTTACCAGACCCCCACACACCACATATCAGGTCTCCCCCTTACCAGACCCCCACACACCATCATAACAGGTCTCCCCCTTACCAGACCCCCACACACCATCATAACAGGTCTCCCCCTTACCAGACCCCCACACACCACATAACAGGACTCCCCCTTACCAGACCCCCACACACCACCTAACAGGTCTCCCCCTTACCAGACCCCCACACACTATCATAACAGGTCTACCCCTTACCAGACCCCCACACACCATCATAACAGGTCTCCCCCTTACCAGACCCCCACACACCACATAACAGGACTCCCCCTTACCCTTACCAGACCCCCACACACCACATAACAGGACTCCCCCTTACCAGACCCCCCCCACACACCACATAACAGGTCACCCCCTTACCAGACCCCCACATACCACATAACAGGTCTCCCAGACCCCCCACCCACACCACATAACAGGTCTCCCCCTCACCAGATCCCCACACACCACATAACAGGTCTCCCCCTTACCAGACCCCCCACACTCCACATAACAGGTCTCCCCCTTACCAGACCCCCACACACCACATAACAGGTCTCCCCCTTACCAGTCCCCCCCCACACATCACATAACAGGACTCCCCCTTACCAGACCCCCACACACCACATAACAGGACTCCCCCTTACCATACCCCCCCCCCCACACACACCACATAACAGGTCTCCCCCTTACCAGACCCCCGCACACCACATAACAGGTCTCCCCCTTACCAGACCCCCCCACACACACCACATAACAGGTCTCCCCCTTACCAGACCCCCCTCACACACCACATAACACGTCTCCCCCTTACCAGACCCCCACACACCACATAACAGGACTCCCCCTTACCAGACCCCCCCCCACACACACACACACCACATAACAGGTCTCCCCCTTACCAGACCCCCGCACACCACATAACAGGTCTCGCCCTTACCCTTACCAGACCCCCCACACACACACCACATAACAGGTCTCCCCCTTACCAGACCCCCCTCACACACCACATAACAGGTCTCCCCCTTACCAGACCCCCACACACCACATAACAGGACTCCCCCTTACCAGACCCCCCCCACACACACACACACCACATAACAGGTCTCTCCCTTACCAGACCCCCCCACACACACCACATAACAGGTCTCCCCCTTACCAGACCCCCCACACACCACATAACAGGACTCCCCCTTACCCTTACCAGACCCCCACACACCACATAACAGGACTCCCCCTTACCAGACCCCCCCACACACCACATAACAGGTCTCCCCCTTACCAGACCCCCACACACCACATAACAGGTCTCCCAGACCCCCCCCCCCACACACACACCACATAACAGGTCTGCCCCTTACCAGACCCCCACACACCACATATCAGGTCTCCCCCTTACCAGACCCCCACACACCATCATAACAGGTCTCCCCCTTACCAGACCCCCACACACCATCATAACAGGTCTCCCCCCTTACCAGACCCCCACACACCATCATAACAGGTCTCCCCCTTACCAGACCCCCACACACCACATAACAGGACTCCCCCTTACCAGACCCCCACACACCACCTAACAGGTCTCCCCCTTACCAGACCCCCACACACTATCATAACAGGTCTCCCCCTTACCAGACCCCCACACACCATCATAACAGGTCTCCCCCTTACCAGACCCCCACACACCACATAACAGGACTCCCCCTTACCCTTACCAGACCCCCACACACCACATAACAGGACTCCCCCTTACCAGACCCCCCCACACACCACATAACAGGTCTCCCCCTTACCAGACCCCCACATACCACATAACAGGTCTCCCAGACCCCCCACCCACACCACATAACAGGTCTCCCCCTCACCAGATCCCCACACCACATAACAGGTCTCCCCCTTACCAGACCCCCCACACACCACATAACAGGTCTCCCCCTTACCAGACCCCCACACACCACATAACAGGTCTCCCCCTTACCAGACCCCCCCCACACATCACATAACAGGACTCCCCCTTACCAGACCCCCACACACCACATAACAGGACTCCCCCTTACCAGACCCCCACACACCACATAACAGGACTCCCCCTTACCATACCCCCCCCCCCACACACACACACCACATAACAGGTCTCCCCCTTACCAGACCCCCGCACACCACATAACAGGTCTCCCCCTTACCAGACCCCCCCACACACACCACATAACAGGTCTCCCCCTTACCAGATCCCCCTCACACACCACATAACACGTCTCCCCCTTACCAGACCCCCACACACCACATAACAGGACTCCCCCTTACCAGCCCCCCCCCACACACACACACACACACCACATAACAGGTCTCCCCCTTACCAGACCCCCGCACACCACATAACAGGTCTCGCCCTTACCCTTACCAGACCCCCCACACACACACCACATAACAGGTATCCCCCTTACCAGACCCCCCTCACACACCACATAACAGGTCTCCCCCTTACCAGACCCCCACACACCACATAACAGGACTCCCCCTTACCAGACCCCCACACACCACATAACAGGACTCCCCCTTACCAGACCCCCCCCCCACACACACACACCACATAACAGGTCTTTCCCTTACCAGACCCCCCACACACACACACCACATAACAGGTTTCCCCCTTACCAGACCCCCACACACCACATAACAGGACTCCCCCTTACCAGACCCCCACACACCACCTAACAGGTCTCCCCCTTACCAGACCCCCACACACTATCATAACAGGTCTCCCCCTTACCAGACCCCCACACACCACATAACAGGTCTCCCCCTTACCAGACCCCCACACACCACATAACAGGTCTCCCCCTTACCCTTACCAGACCCCCACACACCACATAACAGGACTCCCCCTTACCCTTACCAGACCCCCACACACCACATAACAGGACTCCCCCTTACCCTTACCAGACCCCCACACACCACATAACAGGACTCCCCCTTACCAGACCCCCCCACACACCACATAACAGGTCTCCCCCTTACCAGACCCCCACATACCACATAACAGGTCTCCCAGACCCCCCACCCACACCACATAACAGGTCTCCCCCTCACCAGATCCCCACACACCACATAACAGGTCTCCCCCTTACCAGACCCCCCACGCACCACATAACAGGTCTCCCCCTTACCCTTACCAGACCCCCACACACCACATAACAGGTCTCCCCCTTACCAGACCCCCCCCCCACACATCACATAACAGGACTCCCCCTTACCAGACCCCCACACACCACATAACAGGACTCCCCCTTACCATACCCCCCCACACACACACCACATAACAGGTCTCCCCCTTACCAGACCCCCGCACACCACATAACAGGTCTCCCCCTTACCAGACCCCCCCACACACACCACATAACAGGTCTCCCCCTTACCAGACCCCCCTCACACACCACATAACACGTCTCCCCCTTACCAGACCCCCACACACCACATAACAGGACTCCCCCTTACCAGACCCCCCCACACACCACATAACAGGTCTCCCCCTTACCAGACCCCCCCACACACACCACATAACAGGTCTCCCCCTTACCAGACCCCCCTCACACACCACATAACACGTCTCCCCCTTACCAGACCCCCACACACCACATAACAGGACTCCCCCTTACCAGACCCCCCCACACACACACACACCACATAACAGGTCTCCCCCTTACCAGACCCCCGCACACCACATAACAGGTCTCGCCCTTACCCTTACCAGACCCCCCCACACACACCACATAACAGGTCTCCCCCTTACCAGACCCCCCTCACACACCACATAACACGTCTCCCCCTTACCAGACCCCCACACACCACATAACAGGACTCCCCCTTACCAGACCCCCCCCCACACACACACACACCACATAACAGGTCTCCCCCTTACCAGACCCCCGCACACCACATAACAGGTCTCGCCCTTACCCTTACCAGACCCCCCACACACACACCACATAACAGGTCTCCCCCTTACCAGACCCCCCTCACACACCACATAACAGGTCTCCCCCTTACCAGACCCCCACACACCACATAACAGGACTCCCCCTTACCAGACCCCCCCCACACACACACACACACACCACATAACAGGTCTCTCCCTTACCAGACCCCCCCACACACACCACATAACAGGTCTCCCCCTTACCAGACCCCCACACACCACATAACAGGACTCCCCCTTACCCTTACCAGACCCCCACACACCACATAACAGGACTCCCCCTTACCAGACCCCCCCACACACCACATAACAGGTCTCCCCCTTACCAGACCCCCACACACCACATAACAGGTCTCCCAGACCCCCCCCCCACACACACACCACATAACAGGTCTGCCCCTTACCAGACCCCCACACACCACATATCAGGTCTCCCCCTTACCAGACCCCCACACACCATCATAACAGGTCTCCCCCTTACCAGACCCCCACACACCATCATAACAGGTCTCCCCCTTACCAGACCCCCACACACCATCATAACAGGTCTCCCCCTTACCAGACCCCCACACACCACATAACAGGACTCCCCCTTACCAGACCCCCACACACCACCTAACAGGTCTCCCCCTTACCAGACCCCCACACACTATCATAACAGGTCTCCCCCTTACCAGACCCCCACACACCATCATAACAGGTCTCCCCCTTACCAGACCCCCACACACCACATAACAGGACTCCCCCTTACCCTTACCAGACCCCCACACACCACATAACAGGACTCCCCCTTACCAGACCCCCCCACACACCACATAACAGGTCTCCCCCTTACCAGACCCCCACATACCACATAACAGGTCTCCCAGACCCCCCACCCACACCACATAACAGGTCTCCCCCTCACCAGATCCCCACACACCACATAACAGGTCTCCCCCTTACCAGACCCCCCACACACCACATAACAGGTCTCCCCCTTACCAGACCCCCACACACCACATAACAGGTCTCCCCCTTACCAGACCCCCCCCCACACATCACATAACAGGACTCCCCCTTACCAGACCCCCACACACCACATAACAGGACTCCCCCTTACCAGACCCCCACACACCACATAACAGGACTCCCCCTTACCATACCCCCCCCCCACACACACACACCACATAACAGGTCTCCCCCTTACCAGACCCCCGCACACCACATAACAGGTCTCCCCCTTACCAGACCCCCCCACACACACCACATAACAGGTCTCCCCCTTACCAGATCCCCCTCACACACCACATAACACGTCTCCCCCTTACCAGACCCCCACACACCACATAACAGGACTCCCCCTTACCAGCCCCCCCCCACACACACACACACACACCACATAACAGGTCTCCCCCTTACCAGACCCCCGCACACCACATAACAGGTCTCGCCCTTACCCTTACCAGACCCCCCACACACACACCACATAACAGGTATCCCCCTTACCAGACCCCCCTCACACACCACATAACAGGTCTCCCCCTTACCAGACCCCCACACACCACATAACAGGACTCCCCCTTACCAGACCCCCACACACCACATAACAGGACTCCCCCTTACCAGACCCCCCCCCCACACACACACACCACATAACAGGTCTTTCCCTTACCAGACCCCCCCCCCCCACACACACACACCACATAACAGGTTTCCCCCTTACCAGACCCCCACACACCACATAACAGGACTCCCCCTTACCAGACCCCCACACACCACCTAACAGGTCTCCCCCTTACCAGACCCCCACACACTATCATAACAGGTCTCCCCCTTACCAGACCCCCACACACCACATAACAGGTCTCCCCCTTACCAGACCCCCACACACCACATAACAGGTCTCCCCCTTACCCTTACCAGACCCCCACACACCACATAACAGGACTCCCCCTTACCCTTACCAGACCCCCACACACCACATAACAGGACTCCCCCTTACCCTTACCAGACCCCCACACACCACATAACAGGACTCCCCCTTACCAGACCCCCCCACACACCACATAACAGGTCTCCCCCTTACCAGACCCCCACATACCACATAACAGGTCTCCCAGACCCCCCACCCACACCACATAACAGGTCTCCCCCTCACCAGATCCCCACACACCACATAACAGGTCTCCCCCTTACCAGACCCCCCACGCACCACATAACAGGTCTCCCCCTTACCCTTACCAGACCCCCACACACCACATAACAGGTCTCCCCCTTACCAGACCCCCCCCCCACACATCACATAACAGGACTCCCCCTTACCAGACCCCCACACACCACATAACAGGACTCCCCCTTACCATACCCCCCCACACACACACCACATAACAGGTCTCCCCCTTACCAGACCCCCGCACACCACATAACAGGTCTCCCCCTTACCAGACCCCCCCACACACACCACATAACAGGTCTCCCCCTTACCAGACCCCCCTCACACACCACATAACACGTCTCCCCCTTACCAGACCCCCACACACCACATAACAGGACTCCCCCTTACCAGACCCCCCCACACACCACATAACAGGTCTCCCCCTTACCAGACCCCCCCACACACACCACATAACAGGTCTCCCCCTTACCAGACCCCCCTCACACACCACATAACACGTCTCCCCCTTACCAGACCCCCACACACCACATAACAGGACTCCCCCTTACCAGACCCCCCCACACACACACACACCACATAACAGGTCTCCCCCTTACCAGACCCCCGCACACCACATAACAGGTCTCGCCCTTACCCTTACCAGACCCCCCCACACACACCACATAACAGGTCTCCCCCTTACCAGACCCCCCTCACACACCACATAACAGGTCTCCCCCTTACCAGACCCCCACACACCACATAACAGGACTCCCCCTTACCAGACCCCCCCACACACACACACACCACATAACAGGTTTCCCCCTTACCAGACCGACCCCCCCCCCCCACACACACCACCTAACAGGTCTCCCCCTTAGCAGCCCCCCCCACCACATAATAGGTCTCCCACATTCGGTTCTCTTTACTCTCACCAGTATAGTAGATCTTCCCCCAAGCAGCTGCAGTCACTGTGGGGACAGGAGGAGGGGCCAGGAGCAGTGAGGAGGCAGAGAGTAGAGGGGAGTCGACTGTCTGTATAGCTCCCATTACAGACTCTGTAGCCTTAGACCTCCGGACCTCTGCTCCCTGTGTCAGCTGTCAGGAGCCTCAGGATCTGTGTGTGATGCTGCAGCTGCGGAGCACACAGGTCCTGACACTGCTGACAGACCGACACAGTGACCTGTCGGGACTCAGGCAGCCTGCGCTCCAGCCACTGCCGGCCCACAGGGCAGCGGCCTACCAGGAATATTCTGGTAATGGTAATGGGGCAGCAGCAAGCACAGCATTAGTGAAGCAGGATGGCAGTGTAAAGGATGGGGGCTGTGTTACTATAGAGTTTTGGGTAGACTGCAGAAGGGGCCACAGTTGTATTGGTATAGTCTTCACTCATCAGGAGACATCATCCTATTTGCCTGGGCTGGATGGAAAAGAAAATCTATACAATCAGAGAAGATGCCAACTGTGGTCACTGGATTTAATAGTCCTTTATGCTGTGACTGCTTCTGATCAGGTGAGAGCTGCTCTAACATGGCCACAATAAAGGAATGTTTTAGGGTCTTATTTATTTTAATGGTTAAAGCACAACTGTCACATAAAAATAAGTCAATAACCATCAGCACAGCCTACGAGCTGATCACCGGTATACTGCAGCCTACGAGCTGATCACTGGTATACTGCTGCCTACAAGCTGATCACTGGTATACTGCGGCCTACAAGCTGATCACTGGTATACTGCAGTCTACGAGCTGATCGCTGGTATACTGCGGCCTACGAGCTGATCACTGGTATACCGCAGCCTACGAGCTGATCACTGGTATACTGCAGCCTACGAGCTGATCACTGGTATACTGCAGCCTACGAGCTGATCACTGGTATACTGCAGCCTACGAGCTGATCACTGGTATACTGCAGCCTACGAGCTGATCACTGGTTTACTGCAGCCTACGAGCTGATCACTGGTATACTGCGGCCTACGAGCTGATCACTTGTATACTGCGGCCTACGAGCTGATCACTGGTATACTGCGGCCTACGAGCTGATCACTGGTATACCGCAGCCTATGAGCTGATCACTGGTATACTACAGCCTACGAGCTGATCAATGGTATACTGCAGCCTACAAGCTGATCACTGGTATACTGCAGCCTACGAGCTGATCACTGGTATACTGCGGCCTACAAGTTGATCACTTGTATACTGCGGCCTACGAGCTGATCACTGGTATACTGCTGCCTACAAGCTGATCACTGGTATACTGCAGTCTACGAGCTGATCACTGGTATACTGCAGCCTACGAGCTGATCTGTTATTTTTGGCGGGCAAAAGACGTTGCATGCCAATTTTTTTTTTTGGGCTGTCAAGAATAAAGGGTGAAAAACGGGTCTTTTAAATTTAAAATTGAAGTCTATGGAAGTCCATTTGTACCCGTTAATTACAATCAATTTTTGACTTCTTCTTTTTTCTTCGGAGCATGCTCAAAGAGGTGTCATGAACCAGGAAGTAAACTACAGGAAGTACAAAGCCTCCTGGGAATTGTGGCGAGAAGGCAAGAAATACAGTCATCTGGCTATTTATCCTTTCCAAGTGGATCATCCTGTTACGGATGATTACGAAGGTGAGCACAAGGATGGCAAAGATTCAGCATAGATTGAGTCTGTATAGTACATGTGCTGTCCTATATTTAGCTATGTTTATTAGAAAATATTTTTTGCTAAAAATTTTGGGGTGTGAGGGGGGGGAGTAGTTGTATTGCTAGGTTTTTTATTTTTGTAATTTTTTATTTATTTATTTTATTTTTTTGCTTTACACAGGTTTTGATAAATCTACCCCAAATTTCTTTACCTAATGACCTTTTTGGGTGTGGGGTTTACCTAATGACCTGTGGCATACTGTTGCATAACTACAATCGACAGACAGACAAAAGGTCTTGCTGGTATTTGTAGCTATGCAACAGCTGGAGGCACACATGCAGGTTTACAGTATTTTTCCTGCTCCCAGTTTGAGTTGCTACCATTTCTTTGTGGCTCAAAATGGTAGCATGAAAACTCGTAGTAAACCTTAATGTGTGAACATACTGTAAAAGCAACAAACACCACACAACACTACACCTACATACAATAAAGAGTATAATACAAATACACACCCGTACACAATGCGTTTACATTTGGTGTCCCGTCCCCCCCCCCCAAGCAAATATATACGCCTTGTGCCACTATGTTTCCGAAATGCAGCTTCCAGCTGTTGCAAAACCCAAAATCCCAGCGTGGCTGGACAGCTGTTGCTGTTCACATGCTGGGACTTGTAGTTTTAAAACAGTAAGAGGGACCCTGTTTGGGAAACACTGCAGTTGGTTATGCAAATCCCTCATTTAGGCCTCAAATGGTTTACAGTGGTTAGGTTGGGTTCACCTCACGTTTTAGGCAATACGGGACCGCATACGGTCCGCTAATTTTAGCCCCATATGAAGTTTTCCCACCGGACCGAAAACTGTGGTAGACCACGGTTTTAGGTACTGAGGGAAAATCGCAAACCCCATACGGGGCAAAAATCAGCCGACCGCAGTCAGCATTTCACTACGGTCGGCTCATGGCAATGGAATTATTGTTAAAGGAGAACTACAATCCCCTACCCTTGTTGCATGCAGAGAGCCTGAGCCTTTAAAAAAAAAAAAAAAAAAAAAAAACTATATTTTTCTTTTATTTTCATTCGCGGACTCAAAGAATTTATGGTTCTGATGAAGAGGAATATATGCACGTAAGGATATACCTCTTTCTGTAACAGTCAACCCCGTAATGTTGTTTTCTTTAGAAGTAAATTTTTTGTTTTACTCCTACATAGTCCCCACACTCCAAGGCAAGTCAGAGCTCCAGCACCATCAGAGTTTCCGAGCTACAAAGCGTGAGTTCAAATTTTTCCCTTTATATTAGCATATGGTTATGTTTGACTTTTGCCTCTGTTCACAGCTACTGACAGCCACAAGATTTGACAAGTTGTACGTAATTCTTATGCCAGTACTCATTCAAATGTATTATTTTTTTTTTACAGGAACAGCAACCTTCTGAAATTGAGCAGCAGCAGCAGTCCTCACAACCTGAGACAAATCAGCCAGCTCCAGCCCAGCCAGCACAACTGCGACGTATGGAACTGGAAGCACCCCAGCAACCAGCTCCTAGGAAGCAAGGCCGTGGAAGAGTTAGTCGTGGTGGATCCGTGACTATAACTTTGATTTTTTTTTCTGTCAATCTATGACATTGCCTTGAATTTGTGAACCTATCTTGGCCCAACATGTCTATTAATAAATAATAATCTTGCATATACTATAATTCATTGTATTATGCACACAGGGCACTACCGGGGGCAGGACCGAACAATATGTTGAGAAGATTGTCATCGACAGTGAGCTTCTCATCCAGATGGTTCATGAAAGTCCTGCCGTATGGGATCAGACAGATCCACAATATTCCAACCATGCTGCAACAAGGAGACTATGGGAGGACATATTTATTGCCATAGTGGAGAGAGAAAACTATATATTTACCCTTTAAGTTTTTTTTAACTTTTTATTTTTTTATTTTTGGTCAGGAGAACAAATAAAAAGCATCCATACACCTACAAGAAACAATTAAAGGGGTACTCCGGTGAAAACCTTTTTTCTTTTAAATCAACTGGTGGCAGAAAGTTAAACATATTTGTAAATTATTTCTATAAAAAAATCTTAATCCTTCCTGTACTTATTAGCTTGCTGAATACTACAGAGGAAATTCTTTTCTTTTTGGAATGCTCTCTGATGACATCACGAGCACAGTTCTCTCTGCTGACGTTATTATAATAATAATAATAATGCTTTATTTATTGTTGTCCTTAGTGGGATTTGAACCCAAGTCCCCAGCACTGCAAGGCAGCAGTGCTAACCACTGAGCCACCATGCTGCCTTTAGCATACATCTGCTATGCATGGACAGATGCTGCAAAAATGGACAGAGATGTCAGCAGAGAGCACTGTGCTCGTGATGTCATCAGTGTTCCAAAAAGAAACAATTTCCTCTGTAGCATTCAGCAGCTAATAAGTAACTGAAAGGATTAAGATTTTTTAATAGAAGTAATTTACAAATATGTTTAACTTTCTGCCACCAGTTGATTTAAAAGAAAAAAGGTTTTCACCGGAGTACCCCTTTAAGTTTCCTTCAGAAATGTGCGGAAATGAGGAAGTATTAAAAAAATGTTTTCACTTGATGTTATTCCTAAGGTTTTTATATGCATATCCTAATATTTTTCATTTTAACCCCTTCCCGCAGAATGTCATATATAAACGCCGGGTTGTGCAGTGCGTTCGCGCATCCCGACGTTTATAAATGACATTCAGTTAACCCGGCGATGTGCAGCATTGCACGGGTTAACCAGCAGAAGTCCCTCTGTTTCCAGCAGGGGACAACTTCTGCTTCACCCCCCAGGACCATCCATTGATGGTCCTGATCAGCGATCACTGTGATTGGTCCCTGTGGACCAATCACAGTGACCTGGGGGTGAAAGTTCAGATCCCCCGCACTGCCCGCCCCTCGAAATCGGGCAGAACGTGGGAAGATGGCTGTGGGGGCTCGTGGGGACCTGTGGCATAGGGGGGAACACGCGGGGACCGGCGGCCTTACCTGGAGCAGCGGCGGGACCAAGGAGCAGCGCGGGACCGGCCACGTGGACGAGCAGCGACGGGACCGGCAGGTAAGTACAGGGTCCTCAGGGGCAGCAGTTAAGATCTTCACAGCTGCCTCTAGGAGTCTGAAAACTACAACTCCCAGCATGCCTAGACAGCCTTTGGCAGTCTGGGCATGCTGGGAGTTGTAGTTTTGCAACATCTGGAGGGCCCCAGTTTGGAGACCATTGTATAATGGTCTCCAATCTGTGCTCTTCCAGCTGTTGCAAAACTACAACTCCCAGCATGCACTGACTGTCCAGGCATGCTGGGAGTTTTAGTTCAGCAACATCTGGCCCTTCAGATGTTGCCGAACTACAACTCCCAGCATGCCCTTCAGCTGTCTGGGCATGCTGGGAGTTGTAGTTTTGCAACAACTGGAGACACACTGGTTGGGATGCTGCCTGTTTCTAACTCAGTGTTTCCTAACCTGTGTGCCTCCAGCTGTTGCAAAACTATAACTCCCAGCATGCACTAACAGACCATGCATGCTGGGAGTTGTGGTTTTGCAACAGCTGGTGCACCCCCCCTGTGAATGTACAGGGTACTGTACATTCACATGGGCGAGGGTTTTACAGTGGATTTCTCGCTGCAAGTTTGAGATGCAGCAAATTTTGCGCTGGGAAACTCGCTGTAATCCCCCGCCCGTGTGACTGTACCCTAAAAACACTACACTACACTACACTACCACAAAATAAAATAACAAGTTAAAAACACTACATATACACATACCCCTACACAGCCCCCCTCCCCTCCCCCAATAAGAACATCCGGTACGCCACTGTTTCCAAAGCAGAGCCTCCAGCTGTTGAAAAACAGCAACTCCCAGTATTGCCGGACAGCCATTGACTGTCCACGCATGCTGGGAGTTTTGCAACAGCTGGAGGAACCCTGTTTGGGAATCACTGGCGTAGAATACCCCTATGTCCACCCCTATGCAAATCCCTAATTTAGGCCTCAAATGCACATGGTGCTCTCTCACTTCGGAGCCCTGTCGTATTTCAGGGCAACAGTTCAGGGCCACATATGGGGTATCGCCGTACTCGGGAGAAATTGCCTTACAAGGTTTGGGGGGCTTTTTCTCCTTTAACCCTTCATGAAAAGGAAATGTTGGGGTCTACACCAGAATGTTAGTGTAAAAAATTAATTTTTTTACACTAACATGCTGATGTTGCCCTATACTTTACATTTTCACAAGAGGTAAAAGGGAAAAAAGCCCCCCAAAATTTGTAACGCAATTTCTCCCAACTACGGAGATACCCCATATGTGGGCGCAAAGTGCTCTGGGGGCGCACAACAAGGCCCAGAAGGGAGAGTGCACCATGTACATTTGAGGTGATTTGCACAGGGGTGGCTGATTGTTACAGCGGTTTTGACAAACGCAAAAAAAACTAAAACCCCACATGTGACCCCATTTCGGAAACTACACCTCTCACGGAATGTAATGAGGGGTGCAGTGATAATTTACCCCCCACAGGTGTCTGACGGACCTTTGGAACAGTGGTCCGTGAAAATGAAAACTTTTGTACAGCCCACTGTTCCAAAGATCTGTCAGACACCAGTGGGGGGCAAATGCTTACTGTACCCCTTGTTATGTTCCTCAAGGGGTCTAGTTTCCAAAATGGTATGCCATGTGTTTTTTTTTTTTTTTTTGCTGTTCTGGCACCATAGGGGCTTCCTAAATGTGACATGTCCCCCAAGCAAAATTTGCTCTCAAAAAGCCAAATATAACTTATGGGGTACCTCCATACTCAGAAGAGATGGGGTTACAAATTTTGGGGTGTATTTTCTGCTATTAACCCTTGCAAAAATCTGAAATTTGGGGGGGAAACACATTTTTTTTTTTTACATATGCAAAAGTCGGGAAACACCTGTGGGGTATTAAGGCTCACTTTATTCCTTATTACGTTCCTCAAGGGGTCTAGTTTCCAAAATGGTATGCCATGTGTTTTTTTTATTTGTAACATACATTTTCCTTACAAGCAGAGAGCTTCAAAGTTAGAAAAATGCTAAATTTTCAAATTTTTCATAAAATTTTTGGATTTTTCACAAGGATAGGATGCAAGTTACCACAAAAAATTACCACCATGTTAAAGTAGAATATGTCACGAAAAAACTATCTCGGAATCAGAATGATAACTAAAAGCATTCCAGAGTTATTAATGTTTGAAGTGACAGTGGTCAGATGTGCAAAAAACGCTCTGGTCCTTAAGGCCAAAATAGGCTTGGTCCTTAAGGGGTTAAAATGTATTTATTATAGGATGTCTTCCAATGTTCGCGAGAGGGAAACCAGCGTGGAATCAGGTGAATTGGCTAGTGGTACAGGGGGACAAGTTGCATCTCAATTGTGCCATGCTCCCCTACCCAAAACCTCATCTGGTGGAACATCATCCACAGCCATCTCTTCTGGTTGTGGTTCGGTGGTCCAACAGATGAGATCGAGAAGGAGACATCAGATTTACCTAGGGCAGTGATGGCGAACCCATGGCACTGAGCTGAGCTGAGCTCTCTTCATGCTGGCTAATGCCGGACATCACCGATCCGAGTGATGTCCGGCATTAACACTTTTGACGAGGCGATCAAAGCTGATCGCGGCGTCTAAAATGCTGGTGACTGCCGGTAGCTCAGTGGAACTGATCGGGACATCGGCGGCATAATGCTGCCGGGTCCCGATCAGCTGAGAGGACAGACGGAGGTTACTTACCTGCCTCCGTCCTGTCCCATCGGCGCTCCAATAATGCTGATAGCCTTTGTAGGTTGTAGTAATGGAGCGCCGATAACACTGATCACTGCCTGCAATTAATAGATTGCAGTGCAGGTAGTAGAACAGTCCCCATGGCAGTTTTTTTTCCTAACAGGGCGCCTCCACCTGTTGCAAAACTACAACTCCCAGCATGCCTGGACAGCCTCTGGCTGTCCGGGCATGCTGGGAGTTGTAGTGTTTGAACAACTGGAGACACACCGTTTGGAAAACTCTGCCCTATGGGGACTAAAAAAATTTGTAAAAAGAAAATGTAAAATAATGTTTAAAGCACCCCCCCACCCCCAATAAAAGGTTAAATCAACCCTCTTTTTCCCCATTTTTATATAAAATGTTACAAAAAAAAAAAAACGCTGCATGCGTAAATATCCAAACTATTAAAGGAAAACTGTCCGCTTTCTCCCCCCGCACTAATCAGCAGTACTTCCTGGTAGTGCGGGGGACGCTGATCAGTTTGAGCCTTACCGTGCCCAGATCCGCCATAATCTTCTTTTTTCAATATATGAAAATGAGGTGCTAACTTGCACCGATCAGGCTAACTGGCACTGTGACGTCACAGAAGATTACGGCAGAAACAGCAGGGCGGAGCCGGGCACAGTAAGGCTCAAACTGATCAGTGTCCCCTGCACTATCAGTCAGTACCACTGGTTAGTGCGGGGGGAGAAAGCGGACAGTTTTCCTTTAAAATATGACATTAATGGAAACAAGAGCTTATTTAGGTAATGCACCACCAACCACCAGTGTTTTTTCTTTACTAGAATGTTAACAAAAGATGTTAATTAGTTGTGGCAACTGTATGAGCGTTTTGTTTTTTAAACTTAAACCTCAGTATTCCGTGCATTACGGTTTGGGCACTCGGGCTCAAAAAGGTTCACCATCACTGACCTAGGGGATCTTATCAGATTGGACCAGCAAATGACTGGTTTAAGAGATGAGGTGACCAGACTTGTTCAACAGCAGGAGGGAGCGGTGCAATCAACAAGTCCCTCATCTCCCAGTCAATCGTTTCTCAACTCTTTTGCCATTCCGATGGAGCAGTTAACGATTGAGAGAAATTTTAGTACAGGCAAAGTACCATTAATAAGATGATAGAACTCCTTGCCCGCCCCCAGCCCTACCCCCAGCACCATCCCTACCCCCAGCCCCCATCCAGCCACAGCCCTACCCCCAGCCCTCCCCTAGTGCCAGACGTAACCCCCCATCGCCATACATACACACCTCTCCAGACCTATACTGAGCACTATGACTTAGAGCCCAAGTCCCATTCTGATACCCACCAAGATAGTAACCCCAGCTTGCTTTCCCAGCTGCCTTCCCCCACCAAACCAACTTCCCACTCCACCCGGCAGCTGTGCGCGCATCCCCTTCCTATCCCCAAACCCCTTCCACCTCTGCTTTCATTTCAGGTTTTCCCACCCCATCAACACCCCATTTTCAAAATTTGTAATTCACTGAATCATATTCCTTTACCACCATCCCCCCCGGTCCCATTTCCTGAGGAGTTTCCAGCATCCATGGTGTCAACCTGAACTCTGGTGGAGATTCCAATCCTCCACCACCAACTACCACTAGCCAATCCACCCCTGAGTCCCCAATGGAGGAAGCTTAATGTGTGCCACTGTTCCTACACTAAAGTGTGAATTATTTTATTTATACATTGTTTAATAAAAAAAAAAAATCTTAAATTTTTTTTTTTTCATTTACATTTAAAATTTGTGTCAGAGTTTTATTTATCTTTTACAACAAAATGTGTAATCTGCTTCCAGGTGGTATTCCTGGTATTGCCAAGTGTGCTCTTCAAACTTGGTAATTCCAGGAAAACTACCTGGAACCAGAAGAACAAAACACAAGTGAAAAATAAAAACATACATGGGTGTTTTCTGCTACCAGGTGATATTCCTTTTATTACCAAGTGTGCTGAGCACTTTGGAATACCAGGGATTTACTACCTAGAACAAGAAGAAAAAAAACACAGATACAGGGGTGTCTTCTGCTCCCAGGTGGTATTTCTGGTATTGCCAAGTGTGCTCTTCAAACTTGGGAATACCAGGAAAACTACCTGGAACCAGAAGAACAAAACACAAGTGAAAAATAAAAACATACATGGGTGTTTTCTGCTACCAGGTGATGTTCCTTTTATTTTCAAGTGTGCTGAGCACACTTGGGAATACCACCTGTGAGAAGAAAACTTTCCTGGTATTACCAGGAAAACTACTTGGAACCAGAAGAACAAAACAACAACAGCAAGCAAACAACAACAGCAAGCAAAAAAATTCACTAAAAACTTGGTCAGGAAGGAAAAAGGCAAACAGCACATGCGCTCCTGCCAGTCCACCCAGCCTTACTGAGACAAGAAGAATTCTGCAAATTAGTCTCTCATGCGCGTGATTGCTGCAGTTGTTCGCCTTGAAGAGTCCTCAATTCCAGGCAGAGAGGACTCCATGTCCTGATGGTCCATCGGCAGAGGCTCCTTTGTCAAGACGTAGTTGTGAAGAATGACTGCAGCTTTTACCCAGGAAAGGGTCTTGGTGCTGGAAATCCAAAATCTCTGGAATAAAGTCTCTTCCCCACAGCAGAAATCTTGAGCACCCTGGAGTCGTTGGCCTGGCCATATGAACCAATGTCTACAGCAACAAATTTATCTGCGATGGCCATCAGGATGATCGAAATGTACTGTTTATAATTGAAGAACTCTGAACCACTGTTGGAAGGCTTCTGGATCCAGATGTGCTTCCTGTCCACGGCACCAATACAATTGGGGAAGTTGGCAACTTCCCAGAACTTGTCTGCAATGGTGATCCATTGCGTGGAAGGCTGTGTCATGAAATCCTCTTGAAGACACTCCCACAGAGCCTTGCACATGTCCCAGACGATGTAGGAAATGGTGGACTTCCCCAGGCGAAACTGGAAGTGGAGGGAGGCAAAGCTTTCTCCAGTGGCCAGGTACCTTTAATAAAACAAAATAAAAAAAAAAAATAATAATATATATATATATAAATTAGTATATTATACACAAACTAATAAGTAATTAATGCACCAAAAATCACACTTGACAAAATGGCATATATTAAGGTTACTATAAGGTGCTCCTCCGGAGAAATGCATTTGCGGCATCTGGTGTCCTGGTGTTGGATCATCGCTGATACCCTCTGGAGCAGCGCTTGGTCCAACAACATCCGCAGGTAGTTGGTGAACTTGTCAGCTCCTCAAAAAGGGTGAGATATACTCCACGTGTTGGACGGGTTGATGTTAAAGGGTGGATCCACAAACGCTGTCGCCTTTCTTGACGCTCCTCTTCCAGCTGTTCGCGTCACTGAATCCTCCTCTGAAGGACATCAAACCTGAAAATAAGATGCACAGGAAACATTGTTAATATGCTCCAAGAAAAGGTCTGGCAACAGGAAAAAAAAAAAAAAGAACCCAGCAGCAACTCTCCTCCTCAAATGATGTCTCCAGACTGAATTCCTCTGTTTCTTGATTCCTTTTATACCCTTTACCTGGTCTTGGGAAAGGGGGGAGGAGTTAAATCAGGAAATAAGGTTATGAAGGGGTTAACAAAAAAGAAGAAAAAAAACGGGTTATGATGGATGCAAACGGATTAAAATGGGATTGAAATGGGTACAAACGGATATAATATAGGCGTTTTCAACCACTAAAAAAAATGGATTACTACACCCGTTTGCACCTGTTTTTAATCCGTTTGCATCCGTGTGTAACCCGTTATTTTTATATGCCATTTTTTTACTTGAACGGGTGAATATGGGGACGGGAAACAACGGCTGTGAGAACCTAGCTGATGCTGTAAAAATTACTTTTACCCACAGCTGCCAAAAGTAAGAGAGGAGTGGCCAGGAACCTACAATGCCCCAGGGCTGCCAAGCCTCTCTTCTCTGGCATCATCTCTTCTCTGGTGCTGTGATGTCGGAAAAGAGATTGCAGATCCCTGACTACGCCTCTCTGACTTTTGGCAACTGTAGATATGTCATTTTTACAGCATAGAAGACACGGAGTGCCAAAACAAATATATGGCTGCAGTATACCAGTGATCGGCTTGTGCTGTGCTGACAGGTTATTGACCTATTTTTATGTAACAGTTGCACTTTAAACCAAAAGTATTCACTATGGGGGAGATTTATTAAAGCCTATGTAGAGGATGCTACTCTCATTTTTAAAAAAAGGCCTCTGATTGGTTGCTATGGGCCACTCCACAACTGATCCTCTGCACAGGTGTTCATAAATCTCCCCCTATATAGCTTAGATTTGGACCCTATAATGCATTTGTGTTGCAGCTGAGATGCAGCACAATTCAACATGGTGATCTTTGGTCATGTGACCCATGGGCCCCATTTTTATTTTTGCCCAGGGCAACATTTAGTCTAAAACCGTCCCTGAATACAGAGAATTACAGAAAACTCCAGAGGAAAATATAAAGGATTTGATAGCAGAAATAGATCCATAATACAGTTAAGTGAATAAGCACTACAAGTTCTACCTTAACCTGTTTTGACAATACTGAACTAGTGCATTCCCAATAGATAACCAAAGAACAGACAAATTTACCTGAGTGTGTTTTCATTAGTGTATATAAACATTACACATACACTTGTATAGAGCTGCATAGTACCTGTAATTAAGGTAATTTTTTAATATAAGCTGTTGTGTGCGTACATGAGGAATAGCATTATTTCTGACCATTATATAATTTGTATATAACACCAGCAGATACTGGCCTTTCACAGTATCTAGGCCCTGAAGACTTTTACAGGAACAAAATGGTACATCACTTAGATATACACACAGAGTACACTTAATTGAGGACATGGCGCATTTAGTGCTCTGCTCACCCTAACTGGCTGGCTACTATTAGCTTTTCAGTTGTTGTACACACCAGTGCTGCGGCACACAGTCGCTGTGTACTACACCCAAAATTGCACTCTCAATCTTCTCTCTCAATCTCATTCCCTTCCCTATCAGTGCTTCTAGGCTGGATTTGGGCTTGAGGTGAATGACTGCTGTAATACAACAGCAATTGCACTTTCTCTCTCAATTTCTCTTCCTTCCCTATCTGTGTTTCTCGGCTGGATTTGGGCTTGAGGTGATTCGCTGCTGTAAAAAAAAAGCTTTTCTGTGCAACACACTGCTCTCTGTCCCTCTCTCTCTGCAATAGAATGCTGATGTGAGTGGCCGCAAGATGGCTGCTGATTATATAGGGCTGGGACATCACAGGGGCGGCTGCTTATAGGCTGCATGCTGCATGTGATTCAGGGTCATCCTGCTGACCATTTTTCCCGCCTTCCCAGGATTCCTTGCCCCATGTCCTCACATGTGGATCCGCTATTTTAGGTGTCTGGCCCCTGGAGCCTGGACCGCTCTAAATGGAGTTTAATGAAGCTATTACAGATGAGCGAATTGAAGCAGACGAACCCAAAATCGTTATGAATTTCAGGATTTATTCGATTCGCAACGAATGTGAATATTGCAGCGATTCTATGGCGCAAATCGCTTCATTAAACTCCTTTTTACAGAGTTCCAGGCTCCAGGACACCTAAAATGGCAGATCCACATGTCAGTACATGGGGCAGGGGACACTGGGAAGGCGAGAATGCGAGGCGGGAAGCGAGGTAGGCGTGATGACCCTGAATCACATGCGGGATGCAGCCTATCAGCATTCATTGACCCCTGTGATGTCACAGCCCTATTTAATTGGCAGCCATTTTGCGGCTGCTCATTTCATGCCATATACACTGCAGAGATAGGATGGACTGCCTGTCTGTGTGTGTTACACAGAGACGCTGAATTGTTTATACCGTAGCATTCCACTGCCAACTGCTAGTTACATCAGCGTTGTGGACAGAGAGCAGTGCAGTACTTTGCTTGTTGTCACTGAGAAGGATTTTGACGCCAGCCATTAACCTCCCAGTCCCTTCATTCAGCATTTTATCAGAGAGGGGCAGATAGCTTTTCATTGCCTCATATTTATCAAGAAGCTGCCTGAACTTCAAGAATGATTTTTCAGCGCAATTCTGTGTATTTTTTCCACAAGAAATCATCTGCTGCTTATACTGCCTGTAGACCAGGGGTCTCAAACTCCCGGTCCGCGGGCCAATTGTGGCCCCTGGACCGAAATTTTGCTGCTTGCTGCCCCTTCTCCGTACTGTGTGAAATGCTGCGGTCTGCAGCCCCTTCCTTGCTGCCCCCCCCCCCCGTACTCATCTTTCTGTTCTGATCCGGCAAAGCAGCGGTTGGCATCACGTGACCCTCATCATCTGCCAGAAACACCCCCCCCATTAGTAGTACCCCCCTAATCTGTCAGCTGGTATTATTA